>NC_133541.1:139103632-139132590 GCF_048773025.1 Camelus bactrianus
AAAGCCTACGCAGGCATAAAACTTTAAAAGAGAGAGGGGGATAGGGGGAGAGAGAGAGAGACAGAGACAGAGACAGAGGGGGAGAGGGAGAGAGGGGGGTGGGGGCAGGATGTTAAAAGAATGGAGAAAAAAAGGTTTGAAAACAGTGTACGATCAATAATAGAAGAGCAAGTTGAAGCAGAATAGCAATTGAGTTGAGACGTCTTCTAAAAGCCTTTAAAAACAAATAGAAAAGATCAGAAAATAATATACAATTGTTTCAAAAGTAAATTTTTAAAAGGTAATCGGAAATAGAACAGATTTTAACAAAAGATAAAACAGAGGATTTTAAAAGACGGGAGAAAGAAAAGGTTTGAAGACGGTGTGTAATCATGAATAGAAGAGTAAGTGGAAGCAGAATAGCGATCGAGTTGAGACGTCTTTTAATAACCTTAATAAAAAGGAGGAAAAAAATCGAGAAACAATATTTGAAACCTGTGAATAACCAGTAACAGGAGATCAAAACCAAGAGAATGAAAAAGGGAAGGGGGTGGATGTTTAAAAATAATAATAATGAAAAGACTTGAAATGAAACATTTAAAAGGGATTAAAACCGTAAACGTATACGACTGTTCAAAAGTAAAGGTTAAAAAGGTAACAGAAGGTAAAACCGATATAAAAGAGATTAAAAAAGACAAAGGAAACGAAAAAAAAAAAAAAAAAGAGGAAAAAAAAAAAAAAGGATGTGTTCTCCTGGAGACGGTGCGCTCTTAACGGTTTCACCGAGAAGTCTTTCTGTCGTCGCCCTGTTTCGTGAACTCAGCTTGCTTTTTCCGCGGGCCCTCTGTCGGCGCCCTCGTCTGTGCTGCCCTCGGTGCCTGTGGGCAAGTAGATCGCGCCCCCTCCTGGCACCGCGTTCGGATGCTGCGTTCCTGCCGGGAAGGAGGGAGGGTGGCTGGCCGCCTGCCCTCTCCCGGCGCCGGTCGCTCCGCTGCTCTGTGCGGCTGTGTGCTCCGCCTCGGGTCGGCGCTCCTCTCCGTAGGTGGGCTCGGGGAAGACCGTGGAACCGCCCCGCCCCTGCTGCATTCCAAAACTCGGCTCCTTCTTAGTCTTGGTGGCGCGAGTTCTCTGAGGTACCGGGGCAGATATATAATATCTGCCTCAGGCTGAAAACGAGTCTCAGTCCTGCCTAGGAGGTTGCAGAGCCCACGGGTGCGGATTCGAGTCTCGGCCCCGCCCCCGCTCCCGCCCCCGCCCGCGCGCTGCGCGCCGCGCGCCAGGGGCTATGGCGGCTGTGGCTGCGCCCCGCCTCTCTTCTCGCGAGAAGGGCCGGTGATGGCGCCGCGGGTCTGAGGAGATGGAGGCTACGGCGCCCCTCCCCCCAGGGCACACCGGCCGTGTTGCTTTGCCTTTCTTTCCCCGTAATGGACGGGTTGGGGGGGCGGGTTGTTC
Organism: Camelus bactrianus; assembly: GCF_048773025.1. Classification (NCBI taxonomy): domain Eukaryota; kingdom Metazoa; phylum Chordata; class Mammalia; order Artiodactyla; family Camelidae; genus Camelus; species Camelus bactrianus. The sequence goes on from NC_133541.1 coordinate 139,105,064, forward strand.
TGCTCTGTATCCCCTCCCGGCCACGGCGCGTGGTGCCGCCGACACGGTCCTCTGCCCGGCTCGTGCGGCCTGTCCCGGCCCCCGGCTGCCGGCCTGCGACTCGGGCTGGGTGTCGCGGGGACCCTCTGTGCCCGTTTCACTTGGATCGGTCGGTCAAGGGGCGCTCCGGGCAGATCAGAGACTCGGAGGCTCCCCCACCGTCCCGTCGGCCTCTCCGTGGGAGAGGGGGAGGTTTGGCGAACGAGCCCTATTCCTCCTCTGCCGGTCCCTCCCGCACTGTTTTGCTTTTGACTCTTTCTTTTCTCCTTTTCTCCTACCAGATTTTGGGCGTCTTTGTCTTTCGAAGAGGGCGGTGTTCTGTCGGAGTTCCGCAGGTGGTCTGATTGGCCGAGTGGGTCCGTCGATGTGAGTTTTGGTGTATTTGTGGGAGAGGGTGAGCTACGAGCGTCCTTCTACTCCGCCGTCTTGCTTCTTCTCGGGTTATTTTTGAAGAGTAGGTGCTGGGGATTGAACCCTGGACCTTTATTTTTTGCATGCTAAGCATGGGCTGTACTGCCTGATCTCTAGACCCTCCCCACCGCAACCCCCCCCTTTCCCACCGCCTCCATAGTACTCGATGAATCTCCTACCTAGATATCTATGCTTCCTTGGAATAGGGCCGTCGTTTTCTTCATCGGATTGATGCACGTCTGTGGATTCGTCTCGTTTCTCTCCACTGCGGTGGGTGGCATCGGGGCGTGGGGTGGGGTGGAGTGCCGTGGGCTGGGAACAGTTCTTCACGTGTAGAGGTGGAGCGGAGCGATGAGGATGGTGACTGTTTCCCCGAGTGCTCGCGCCGGGTGATGGAGGCCTGTGGTCTGACTTGGAAGAGGACTCGGGTGACCAGAACAGAGCCCGTGTGGGGTCGTTGTGGAGGGAGGAACTCCACCCCCCCCCCCCCCAGCCCCAGCCAAGGCACTCGTACCTCATCGAGGGACGGTCGGCCGAAAACAAACGAAAGCTGTCAGAGGTTTGGGGGTGGGGGTGAAGGTGTGTGTCTGTGTGTGTGTGTGTGTGTGTGTGTGTGTGTGTGTGTGTGTGTGTGTGTCTGTGTCTGTGTCTGTGTGTCTGTGTGTCTGTGTGTGGTGTGTGTGGTGTGTGTGTGTGGTGTGTGTGGTGTGTGTGTGTGTGTGTGTGTCCCCGTTCCCCGTACCACGGTCTCTGGTCGAGGCCCCCCCGAGCGGAGAAACGCACGCCAGGTTGTCCGGCCGCGTGTCCCTGCCACCCAGAGATCCCGAACCGTCCCGCTCGCTCCCCTGCCATGTGCCATGTGCCACCTGCCTGTCGGCCGGGCGCTATTTTAGACCCTGCGAAGAAGTCGACCGGACGGACGGGCCGGGCCGGGCCGGGCCGGGCCGGGCCGGGCTGAGCCGAGCCGAGCCGATCTGAGCCGAGCCCGTCCAGGCTGGGGTGGGTGGTGCTGGGTTCAGAGGAGTGGGGTACAAGCGGGAGGCGGGCGTCGATGGAGGGGAGGGGGAGGGGGAGGGGGAAGGGAGAGGAAAGGGGAGGGGAGGGGGAGCAGGGATGACGATGGTCTGGGGCTTGGCTTGTGGGGTGGGGGTGGGAGGGATGGTAGCCATCCTATGACTTTCTCTCCCTACCCCGCCTTTTGCAAGTCTGTTCGAGTGACAAGGTGGTGCTGGTTTCTGGCTGGTGCACACCATAGTGATTCTGTTCTTCTTTTTCCTGGTCTTTTTCAGGAACCCTCGTCCCGAGGGACTGAATCTAGTGCCCTGTGCTGCGCGGTACGACCTAGGGGTCGAATCTGCCAGGAGAGGACTTACAAGGATTTGGAGGATCCTGGAAAACTGCTACCATCCAGAATCCTACATGGATGTTCAAGATCTTGTGGATGGACGGACGGACGGACGGAAGACGGATCGAATGGAGGCCCCGCCCCATCCCCTGGACCCCTAGGCCCAGGAGGATCGTGATGGGTCTGGAAAGGACTCTTCCGACGAGGGTCTCGGGATGGACTTTCTCGGTCCGCGGAAGGTGTTTCTGCACAAAGAGGAAGAGAGGGGCGTTCTCGGCCAGAGAGCCCGAACCGCCTCCTTTCAGGGATCCGCTCCAGTCAGGGTTGGGGTCGGGGTCAGAACGCAGCCACCGACAGCTCCCCTCCCTCGTCTTGGCTCTCCAACTTGGGAAACCCTCCTCCCTGCCCCCTCACCCATCTTCTCGTCAGCCGGCCTCCAGCTTCCCCGTGCCAACCACCTCTCTCATGCTGCCGGACTTTCCTCCTCCTTGGGCTGCCAGGAAGCTCTCCCGCTCCTCCACGTGCTTTGGCTTGGAATCCCTGACAAACACAAGCGGTGCTGGTGGGCGGGGCCGCGGGCCGTGGCAGAAGGACTCCCTTCATCTTATGGGAGCGATTTTTATCTCCATAGAGGTGGCGATTGAGAAAACACATAAAATCACTCAGAAGAATACCCATGTGTAGTGTCCCTGACCTAGATCCGTGTCTGTCTGTCTGTCTGTCTGTCTCTCTCTCTCTCTCTGCCTCTCTCTCCATTTCGCTATTCTGTGTGTGTGTGTGTGTGTGCGCGCGCGCGCGCATGCGTGTCTGTCTGTCTCCCTTGTCTCTCTTTCCTCTCCTCTCCCCTCCTCTCCTCTTCCCTGTTCTCCCCCCTTCCCCCTCACCCCTCCACTCCTCTCTTCTCCCCTCCACTCCTCTCCTCTCCCTCTTCTCCTCTCCCCTCGCCTCTTCTCATTTCCCCTCCCCTCCCCTCTTTTCCCTCCTCTCCTTTCCTGTCCTCTCCCCTTTTATCCCTCCTCTCCTCTGCTCTCTCTCTCTCTCTCTCTCTCTCTCTCTCTCTCTCTCCCCCCTTCACTTCCCTCCCTCCTCCCTACCCCCCCAACCCCTACCTTCACAGGGCCTCATAGATTGCAATCGGTTTCCATGAAATGTGATGAAGAGGGAATGAATTTTAGAATGATATCCCCATGCCATCGAATCCTTCTTCCCCAGGGATAGCGACTTATTTGTGGTCGTGTTTGTTTTTGTTTTTCTTGTTGTTGTTTTGGGGCGCATCGAGGGCGCAGGAGGCGTTGGGAGTGAGGGTGATGTTTCTCTTTCTGTCTGTCTCCTCCTTAGGAAGGATTTTAAGAGGAGGGAGGACCCACAGAAATCTACCATCTTGTCTCGTACTGCAGCTGTGTTTGAGCTTCCTATACGATCTGGGCGGAACACTCCCCACCCTCACCTCAAGCCGCCATTGCCGCCCCCTCAGCCCCCCTGCACCCCCGTCCAGTCCCACACTTGGGGCGGTGGTTGGGCATAGGGGGATGTTGGCGGGGTGGTGGTTGGTGGGGGGTGGGGTGGTGGAGGAAACCAGAAAACAGACCACTGTGGCACGTGGGTGACTGGGGCTTCAGGGTGAAGGAGGATGAATAAAATGGCCGGAATTAGGCTAACGGATTGCTTCTTCTTTTTTTGGCGGGGGGGGGAGGGGAGGATCATTAGGTCATTCATTCATTCATTTGCTGGGGGGGGGGGGTGTCATTCGGTTTCTTATGCTCGCCCTGAAAACGGTCAACTGTCCTGACTGACTGGTTGCTGCTCACGGTTCCAGGCCTGTTGTTGAAACTGGAAGCTATCGATCTTACTGTTTCTACTGTATTTCACTCATTGAAAGTCATCATCATGCTGGGTCTCTGAGTCTTTCTCCGAGGAGAAGGTCGGTCACGGGACTAGTGACCTGACAAAATAGCCTGAGTGACCAAGAAGGCCACACCTTGAGTGCTTATGAGATAACGAGATCTAACCACCAGCCTCTATAGAATGGGTCACCTGGAGGCATCGTGACACCATTCTGAGTCTTCTGATGAGAAAACGATTCTGTGGATGGTGATCGATGCCCGATTGTTTGAGCTATGGCTCTAGAACCACCCCACCCACTCCATCCCCAAGGTGGGTACACAGTTTTGAAGACGCTAGCCTGCTGTGAATCCCCTTTGCCCGGCAGAGCGATAAAATGGCCTCTTTGCTTCTAAGCTCCAAGACCTTGTCTCTGGATTCTTGGGCTCGTCGGGGACGGGGGCCGAACTTTTGGCAACAAGCGTGCTTCAGAAACAGCGGATGCCCGAGAAGGACACTCTGCCTCTCCCTCTTCTTCCGGGCCTGAAATGGGGAGGAAAAAAAAATCGCTTCCCCTGGAAGCCGGAGTCCGGAGCCCGCCATCCGGAGGGACTTCTGGCTTGGCCTTCTCCTGGGGTGGGGGGGAGGGCACGCCACTGCACGTGTTCTTTGTCAACTCCCTGTTTCTCTCTTCTCGAGTTATCTCTTTGGGACGGCTCCCACACTGGGTGAAAACAGACAGACTGGCTGGTATGTCTCCCTACCCCACCCTTCGCCCCCAAATGACTGATCTCCTGTCCCATCAGAATCACCACTTGTTTTCCAACGTGGCTTTCTTGGATCCTGGAGGACTTGTAAAGGAAAAGCCCAGCTGGGCTAACAAGCTAAAGTCACAAATCTAAGTGTGATAAGTGTCCGTTTACTGATCTAAGTTCTGCTGGGCTAACTCGTAAATCTGAAGTTTAGTGTCAGTTTACTGGGCTAACAAGCTAACTCGTAAATCCAAGCTCAACAAGTGTCAGTAACGTGATCTGTTCCAAATTGATAAGCTCCAGTGTACTGATCCTTTGCTTTTTGTTGTTTGAGCCTTATTGGCGAATAGACCCATATTTGTAATTAACCCTATGAAACCTCATGTGCACGTCTTGGAGGTGCTCAGAGCTTCGGAGCAGAAGCCCCTCTGAGCCCGCCGGCGTAATAAATCTGAGTACTCCAACCCTCCGAGTGGTGCTTGTTTCTTGGCTGGCCTGTCATTTCCGTAACAGACTGATATCAACTTAGAGCCAAGATGGGCGCAGAACTGAAGGAGCTTCTCGGCTGGCCTAAGAAGCCTGTCGTCGTGATGTGGGAGGCATTCTTTACGAGGGACCTATCTGATTAAGTGCTTGACCGCCTTTTGGACTTTGAACCAACTTGGAGATAGGAACTAGGATGAGAGGGCACCCGAAATAGCTCAGCAAACTCTTCTCCATCCTTAGAAGACAGACAGACAGACAGACAGACAGACAGACAGAGTGTGTGTGTGTGTGTGTGTGTGTGTGTGTGTGTGTGCGCGCGCGCGCGCGTGTTTGTGCGCGTGCGGGGGTGTGGGAGAGGGAGGAGATGACGTCAGCGTACTGGACACTGTTTCAGTGACATGGGGAGTGCTGTCAACTAGGAAGGAACGTCATGTATTCTTCAGCCTTGTGTCTGTACAGGTGGGTACACTCAGGGTTCCAGAAAGGATGGGATATTCCTGGCAGTCGTCTACTGCCCTGGCATCGAGGGCTGGCTGGCTGGCTGGCTGTCATCCAAAGTGGAGGCTCTCGTGAAAGGGACAGAACCGAGTCCCAAGGAGATGCCTCCTTCACTGACTTTCATGCAAACACAGTGGACCACAGCCTCCGGAAAGAGGGTGGGTGGCACACGTGGCCCCAGTCTGTTCTGTCCATTCGGCAAATGGCCTGGGTTAGGGGAAACCCAGCATGGCGACCATCCGACAGGCCGACCCACCGACCCACGGACGTGCTCGGTTTCTCCCAGCTCCCTGGATGACCTCCCCCACCCACCCCCACCCCACCCGCATTCCTTCACCCACCGTGGTGTCTGGTGTCAGGGCACTTGGAAGATGACTCCCATTGTTCAATAGACAGGGGCAGGAAGATTCCTATAGGACCGCAAAAACAGTCAACTGGCCATACACACATACATACATACGTACAAACGTTTTGTCCCCAGAGGCCTCAGACCTCCTCTCTCTGGACCCGCTGAACCCCAGTAACTGGCCCCCATTCAACTGCCACATAGTAGGGGTCATCCAGACGTTCTTGGGATGGTAGGTATGACTTCCAAAGGGGTTGAAGCCTTCCTTCCCCCGCTGCAAGCCTGATGCCATCAGCATGGCCAGGACACTGCTACAAACAAACAAACAAACAAACAAACAAACAAACAAACAAACACACACACACCACCACCACCACCACCACCACCAACAACAACAACAACAACGACGACAACAAAAGACAAACACATGCGTATGTGACTTGGGGACATACTTTCCGCAGCCTCCAGGGACGAAGGCACTCGCTTCGCTGGGTAAATCCTACGAGGCTTCACTAAAGCGCTTGCCAACTTACTTCTCAGAAGGATCGATCTCTGCCCCCATCACCCGCCATCATCAGGCAAGGTCGTCAGAATCCATGGGAGATATAGACTAGAAGAAGAAGTAGAGGAAGGAGGAGGAGGAGGTGGAGGAGGAGAATCAGTGACATGAGGTGTGTACGACTTCTTGTCTCCAAGAGGATTGAGTTTTAAATTTTTTTCTTTTCAGATACAAGGGAAAATAAACTTTTGTTTTTTCCCCTTCCTTCCCTTTTAGAGGCGGACACCCACATGGTAAATATCATACCTCTGTCAGCAGAATGGAACCCTTTCTCTTTTTCTCCCTCCCTGACCCTTCTGGGATTCAGAAATCCTCCGTGAGGATTTTTCTATTCTTGGCAGCAGAGTTATTAGCATCATTGACTTGGAGGCAAAAACTTAGGTTTCCATTAAACTGGGATAGACATGCATGGATAAGAGATACTAGTGCTACTCGTTTTCCTTAGGGTTCCCCTGTGTCTGTGGTGTGTGTGTGTGTGTGTGTGTGTGTGTGTGTGTGTGTGTGTGTGTGTGTGTGTGTGTGTGTCTGTGTGTCTGTGTCTGTGTGTCTGTGTGTCTGTGTCTGTGTCTGTGTCTGTCTGTCTGCCTGCCTGCCTGCCTGCCTGCCTGCCTGCCTGCCTGCCTGTTTATTGTAGGAACTCTCTGTCAATGGAAGTATAGTTGACTTACAATGTTGTGTTCATTTATGACGTACGGCATAGTGATTCACTTATTCACACACACACACACACACACACACACACACACACACACACACACACACACACGTATACTTTTTCAGGATAGGTTATTACAAGCTATTGAACATAGTTCCCTGTGCTAGACAGTAGGACCTACTTGTGTACCTAGTTTGTATAGGGTGGTTTATATCTGCTAATCCCAAACTCCTGATTTATCCCTCTGCCCTCCCCCATTCCTCCACCCTACCCTGTCCCCTGTGTTAACCATCGGTTTCTTTTCCATGTCTGCGAGTCCAGTCTGTTTCTGGTTTGTAAATAGGTTCCTTGGAGTCTTTTTAAAATGGAGTTATTTATGTATGGATGGGTGTCTTGACTTACTTTCAGATCCCACCTAGAAGTGATGGCATAGGATATCTGTCTTCCTCTGGGTGACTGACATCACTAAAGCTACGGAACTCTTCACGTATGTGCGTGTGTCGTCCACGTTCAGGGGCCGTGCTGATCTTCTCTGGATGGTTCCCGTGTTAGTCGATGTGCTGTGGCAGCAAGCGCTTGCCTTAGGGTTTTTGTCTCAACCTGAAAGCCGGCCCGGAGACTGAAGGTCTTCTAGTTGCCTCCACTATCTGCCTAGGACCATCTCCACGAACGTTTCCCATTTTCTCTCACCCTTTTGTCTTGGCATCATTGAGTACTAAAATGCTCCGTCTCCTGAAGCCCTGCAGACTGAAGCTGGACAACGGGAGGTAAACGTCAGAGAAATGGCCACAACAGCTCCTGTGGAAACCATCCTAGGGCCTGTTTTTGGAGGAGCCGCTCAGAGAGTTGAGCCGAACACCCCAGGACATCATCAGAGGCATTTCAAACTGCTCGAGCCATTTCGATGACCCCGATGTGTGGAAATCTCCTACTAGACTGACCCCCTACTCCCGGCCCTGAATCTGGTTTCTCATCTGCTCCAATGATTAACTTTTGTGCTGTACTTTGGTTTTCCACACAAGTGCCTCTTAGGCGATACCTGACTGCTTGCTCCCTAGGCCTAGCTTCAGAAGCCCATCGACACCACCGCCTCCTGAGACGAGATACTACAACTGTTTCCTTGAACAGACCTGTTCTCAGAACTAAGAAACTGGGTCCATGAAACGCAGGCCCTCTAGGAAACTATTCCCTCCCTCCTGCCCCCACACCACACGCACGCATGCACGCTCAGACGCACGCACGCACGCACGCACGCACGCATGGACGCACATGCACAGTCAACAGCCCAGCTTTTAATGTGTAAAACTTCCAGGGAAGTTACAGAATAGGGAAATGTTGGGGTCCAGAGTAGGCTGCCCCAAAATGTGCCCGATGGACTATGCTGAATGAAAGGGACTTCACAACTGGCCAAGGGGGAGGGTATAGGTCAGTGGTAGAGTGTGTGCTTAGCAAGCAAGCACAAGGTCCTGGGTTTAATCCCCAGTACCTCCGGTCAAAAATAAATACATAAAATCGAATTCCTCTCCCCGCCCCCCCCCCCCCAAAGTATACACTGCTGTATGTCAACTCTGTCTCAATAAAACTGGAAGAAAAAAAGGAAAAAAAAATGATTTAACAAAAGAAGGAAAGAAACAAACAAAGAACTGCCCGAGGCAAGAGGAACACTCTGGCCCTCCTTTCTGCCTCCCTGGAAGCAGGGGAAAAAGAATTTTGTTTTTTTAAAGTCTCCCATCCCAGAGGAATCTATCAAGTCAGAGGTCTGCTTCCATGCCCTTCCATGATTCTCAAACGGTGTAGTGGGGTTTACCCAGATTAGGAAAAGGAGGGGACTCCTTTGGCCTGAGACCAGGCGAGATTCTCCCCCTCCCTCCCGCCTCCCTCCGTGCAGTTGGGACGGGGTGGCCTAAGGGTGGGGAAATTGAAACCAAAGAACAAAAGCCGTTCAACAGAGAGGAGCCGGAGGCCAAGTCAAAGGCTCTGACCTGAGCACAGAGCTTTCTGCATTTGAATGAAGCGATTGAACGAGGCCCTGCCGAATGGATCCTCCTGACGTCCCCGCCCCCGCTTCCAGGAGACAGTCAGTCGATTTGGGACCGATCGGTGGAGAAGGCCTGTGAGGCGGCGGCGGCGGCGGCGGTGGCGGCGGCGGCGGCGGAAGCAGCGGCGGGGGCGGGGGGGGGGGGGTGGTGCGCGGGCGGGGGCGGGACCAACGGTCGCTCCAACTCTGCCTGCCTGCCTGCCTGCCTGCCTGCCTGCCTGCCTGCCTGCCTGCCTGCCTGCGGGGCTGAGGCCTGAGGGCCACGCTGGTTCCTGCCACTCAGGGAAACTTCTGCGGGTGTTGCCGAAAGATCGCCCTCCCCGACCCCGTCCCTGACGAGCCAAATAACCCAGAGACAGGGTCTTAGAGTTTAGAAGAAAAGAGGCAGCTTGATTGCTTTGCTGGGCAAAGGGGACTCACAGCAGGCTAGTGCCCTCCAAACTGTGAACCCGTCTTGGGGTTGGGGTTTCATGCTTCTGTGGACGAACAGGTTGGAGCATGAAAGGGAATCACAACAGGCGGGAGCACAAAAGGTGCTCATGATCAACAAGGGTCTCTGATGAAACTTGCTCCTAAATCTGGATGAGTGTCTGATAACATGGGACCTCCTGGTGGTCTAGTAGGTCATCAGCCCGTGACCTTCTTTATCTGGTCAGACTCACCCGGCGGCACCAGCGCCACGGAGGAACTCGGGGTGGGGGGTGGGGGGTGGGAGGGGGCTGGTCGTTCTCCTGAGCTTATCCTCCCGTGACTCCCTTCCTGGGGAAAGACTCAGACGCCAAACATGATTGTCAAGTTGAACGATCAGAGGAAGGTCAAATCAAACAGTTAGAATCGACAACTTTAGCTGTTTTTAACAGTGGGCCTGGAGCTGGGAGCGGTGTCTGGTCAGTCGAGTTTGCTGATCGTTCTAAAAGCAAGCAGTAAGCATAAAGCCAAAAATTGGCTTAGCCTAAGTGCGGCCACTTCATGATTCCTCCTTCACTGGGGGCTGAGGCGTGGGGGAGGGCGGGGGTGGGGGACAGGACTGAGGTGGCGGCGAACTTCTCCGTGAATGCTCGGAGCCGAACTGCTCTCTGGGCCTAGGTCTGAAAAAGGCCTGAGTCTCAGCTATGACAGATTCTCTCTCTTTCTGGGCACATGGACTGACTCGCCCCGCATCCTCCCATCCTGTCAGACCCTTTGGACACACACCTCCACCTGAAGAGTTCTTTGGCCTCGTCCAGAAAAAACAAACACACGCACGAACAAAACCAAACGAGCACACAGAAACCCTGCTGATCTCCTTGGACCCCATTCACTTCGGAGAGTCCCTCTCGTAGAAATCCCCTCTGATCGATGATTTCACCACAGCCGCCTCCCTTTCTCCGGCACAGTGACCCCCCACCCCCACCCCTGCGTGGGCCCTGTCCCTCTACCTATCAAAAACCAAACCCCAGGAGAAAAGAAAATCAGAATGCTGTTTTGAGCCACTGGATCTGTGAAAGGAACCAAACAGAAAGCTGAAATAACCAAACCAGCCGAACACCAAAAGCGAACAGACAGATACCCCAGAAAGAAGGGCACGCTGACCCTTGCCCCTTTCCTTCCTGGAATCAGGACATAACATAGATCTACACCCCACCCCCCACCCCACCCTCCCCAGATGTCTTCTTTATGCCGGAACGAGAGTGACGTTCTTATTGTCAACGGTGCTGTTATGGAAATGACAGGCCGGCCAAGAAACAAGCACCACTCGGAGGGTTGGAGTACTCAGATTTATTACGCCGGCGGGCTCAGAGGGGCTTCTGCTCCTAAGCCTTGAGCACCTCCAAGACGTGCACATGAGGTTTTATAGGGTTAAGTACCAGCTTGGGGTATTCGGCCAATAGGCACGCAATAGCTTTAGCAACATCATTATCACGAAAGTAGAGGCAGTGAGGCAGCAAACCAACATTTCAAGGCCAGATATGTCTCTTTGAAAATCCAGCTGGCTAGCAAAATATGAACAGGGAATCAGCAAACCGGCACTTATTAATTTAGATTTACGAGTTAGCCCAGCAGAACTCAGATCAGTAATCCGACACTTGTTACACTTAGATTTGCGACTTAGCTTGTTAGCCCAGCTGGGCTTTTCCTTCACAGTGTAAAGCGGAGAAGGAGAGAATTCTGTACAAACAGACCTCGATGAAAAGAATCCTCACCCTCTTTTAGGCCCCCACCTCAACACACGTGCGCGCACACACACACACACACACACATGCATGCACGCACGCGCGCGTATAGTTACTCCTGTTCTCTCTCTTTCTCTCTCCCTCTTCCTTTCTTACTGATTTTTTAAAAATGTTTACTGATAACACAGAAAACAATTGCTTAAATGTTGTCCAGGAATGATATTCATTTTTGAAAACATGATATATATTGTAAAGGATTTGGGCTCCCTTAGAAAAATCCCAGTCCAGGCACGATTGTATAGCACCTCCTTTCACTTTCAAGTGTCTCATTTCAGACAATAAAGTAGCCAGTCATCTTCCTTGTGCATGACCTTTGTAACTGGCACAAGTCAAACGGCACAAAATTCAGACCCAATCTCCTGATCCATATGATTCTCATATTCTTTTTTTTTTTTTTTTTTAGCGAGTCCAGAAGCTATGGGTCTGTGCCAACCACCCGTGGCTGTTCACTATCCAGCATTTCTTCCATTATCTTTATGTTGTCCTGTTTCTTGGAAGTATTAGTGCAGCTACTTTTCCCGATGGTCTGTCTCTGTCTCTCACTCTTTTCTCCTTCTTTTTTTTTGGGGGGGGAGGAGGGGGATGGGTTTGATTAGGTTATTTATTTATTTTAATGGTGGTTCTGGGGATTGAACCCAGGGCATCATGCATGCTAAGCAGGCACTCTAACAATGATCTATATCCTTCTCTACACCGCCCCCCCGACCCTCCAGCACCGCCCCCCCCCGTCCCCGGCCAGGGCCTGTCTTTGCTCAACCCAATAGAAAAGCATTTATGTTTTGCCAGTTTCCTGGGTCCTTCTTTGTTTCATAAAACTGAGAAGAAATACACGTGGAAGTTCTCTCCTATGAATTGAACAGACTGAAGATCCTTTAAATAACCAAATGAGGTGGAAGTGCAGAGAGTACCATACGGGAACACACCGAGGCACATCGTCATCAAATTGACCAAAACTAAGGATAAGGAGAAAATATTAAAATGAACGAGAGAAAAGCAGCAAATAACATACAAGGGAACTCCCGTAAGGTTATCAGCTGATTTTTCAGCAGAAACTCTACAGGCCAGAAGTGGGTGGCACAACATACTTAAAGTGATGAAAGGGGAAAACTGACAGGTAAGAATACTCTATTCAGCAAGGCTCTCGTTCAGATTTGAGGGAGAAATCAAAAGCTTCACAGATAAACAAAAGCTACAAGATTTCAGCACCATCAAGCCGGCTTTACAAGGAATGATAAAGGATGGTCTCAAGTCATCAAATCCTAAGAAAAGAGAACAAAAAGATGACAGAGAAAGGGAGGGGGGGAGAGAGGGAGAGAAAGAGGGGGAGAGAGGGGGGGAGAGAGAGAGAGAGAGAGAGAGAGAGAGAGAAAGAGAGAGAGAGAGAGGGAGGGAGGGAGGGAGGGAGGGAGAGGAGACCTTCGAAAGATTGCTTTGCCTGTTTAGGGTCTTCCGTTGTTCCTTAAAAATTTTGAAATTGTTTGTTCTAGTTCTGTGAGGAATGTCGTGAGTATTTTGACAGGGGTTGCATGGAACCTGCGGATTGCTTTGGATAGTGTGGCCATGTTGATAGTATTGATTCTTCCAATGCAAGAGCACAAGGCATCTTTCCATTTCTTTGTGTCATTTCAGATTCTGGAGTATAGATAACCTCCTCGATTAAGTTTATTTCTAGGCATTTTACTGTTTTTGACTCAATGGAAGTGTTTATCCCAGTTATAAAATTCTGGTTTTTAAAGTGGAGGGGGAAAAATAAAAAGGAAAGGAAGGGCCACAAATGGCAAAATATCCTTCTTTCTCATGGGTGAATTGTATTCCATTACGTGTGTGTATGTGTGTGTGTGTGTGTGTGTGTGTGTGTGTGTGTGTGTGTGTCCCCTCTTCTTTATCTATTCAAATGTTGATGTGCACTTAGGATGCTTCCGTATCTTGGCAATCATAAATGATGTTGCTGTTAATAGCAGGGTGTGTGTATCTTTTTGAATTCATTCTTCTTTTGTGGTTGGCTTTATTCCTTTGATAAGTATGTAAGTTTAAAAAGCTAAAGCTCTAAACCTTCCTGGAAACAATGCACAGTACATATATGTAAATTAAAAATATATGTGCAGTAAAAACATTTTAAAAAAATAAATAAATAAAAAAGAACGAAAGACAAGGAAATTAGCTATCAAGCCGTGAAAGACATGGAAGAAACTTAAAAGACATCTTACTAAATCAAAGAAACCGGTCTGAAAATTGTTACCAACTGTACAATTCCAACCAAATGACATCCTGGAAAAGGCAAAGCTCTAGAAACAATCAAAAGATCATGGTATCCAGGGGTTTGGGGAGAGGGAGGGAAGGAGGAATGAACAGATGCAGCGTGAGGGATTTTTAAGGCGATGAAATTATTCTGTAGGATACCATAGTGGTGGCTGCATGTCATTGTACATTTGTCAAAACCCATAGAACGTACAACCTCAAGAGTGAACCGTCCTGTAAACTATGGACTTTGATGGATAATAACGTGTCCATGTCGGATCATCAGTTTTACCAAATAGGCCACACTGATGAGAGATGTTGAGGGGAGTGGAGGATATATGCGTGGGTGGGGAGGGCTATGTGAGAACTCTCTGTATTTTCTGCTCAATTCTGCTGTGAGCCTGAAACTGCTCTAGGAAATAAAGTCTATTAATCAAAAACAAAAACAAAAACAAAAACAGAAACAAAAACAAAAACAGAAACAAAAACAAAACACCCAAATGAGGTGAACCAGGATTCAGTCATCCAAAATGGAGCTGGACGGCCAGTGGGAGGAACTTTGTTGCAGACATAGTCCTGTTTCAGGGAGGGGGACGTTGTCCCCTCCCTCTACACATCTTGAGTTCTCTGGGCTGGACTGATCCAAAAATGGACCCCAGACGGATCGTTGAGCAGGAGCGACAGGGAACCTACTGTCTTTCATTCAAGCACTCATGTGTCCCCGAAGCAGGCAGCTTTTCTCCGTTTTAGGACAAGAAATCAGCCCTTTGTGCGAAATGGGCCGGGCTGAGAGCCTTTGGTTTTGGGTGACCCGTCCGTGAAGAATCGAGACGGAGTTTGGGTTTTGGGGAGGGGGGGAAGCCCCTGAAAGAAGTCACGAGGTTGGTTGGTTTCTCTAGGCTTCCGGGGCCTGAAGGCTCTCAGTGGGTGATCAGGGTGTTTTCCTAAGTCCAGATGCAGGGAGGGCACCCTCCACGGAAGTGATCGATTTCCCGCTTTCAGGGAGACAGAAAGAAGAGTCTGAGGGTCCCTCTTGCGTCTGCTGGCCCCTCGGCTTCTTCGGTCACTCTCATTTCTAACCCATCCGTGTGCCACGGAGGCACATACATGTTTGGGGTGGCCTCCCCTGGGTCCCGACACCGGCATCAATGGGGGGAGGGGGGGCATGAGTGGTCAGAACTGTATCAAGCTCAAGGGCACCACCAACCGGTTTCAAAAACAAATCTGCCAGCAGCTGCTAGCCGCAGCCTGGTCGTTTCAAAGTTCCCGCCTTGCTCTTGTGGTGTGTTTTCTTTCGTTTCCCCTTCTCCACTTGCCCCGTGGGGTAGTCTGATGACACACACTTCCAGTGCTTCTTTCTTGCATCTGTGTCTCCTGGGCTGCAGTCCTAAGAGCCCCCCCCATCGCCCCCGCCCCCCCAATCAACTCGTTTCTTTACCCTCCACCAGGTCTCCTGGCTTGGAAATCTCGGCTCACAGCATGTGTCTCGTGTCCTCTCTGAATTCACGGGCCCAGCCATCCACCCTAAGGAGACGGAGGGAGGGAAGGAAGGTTTTGACCTGGCGACCTTCCTTGCCGGCATCCTCCGGATTTGGGACCCTTCAGTGCGCCACCTGCCACCCGCCATACCACTCTCACCCTGAGGCCTAGCCCTCGGGGCTCCGTCCACGCGGAAACCTGAACGCGGACGGGCCTGGACGGTGGGCGGGGTGGGGGTGGGGGTGTGGAGGGGCTTGCTTCATCACTGCCGGAACCGTGGAGGCGACCGGGACAGACGCGTCCTTCAAGAGGTGAAGGGACACGTCGCCCGGGCTAGGTCCGTGCCACAGCATGTGATTTGGCTCTAAAAAGGAAACCAGGGACCCGTGGAGCCGAGAGACCTGTGGGAGACAGGCGGGGCCGTTTCTGCGTGCCCCTGACTCCCTGAAAGAAGCCAATCTGAAAAGGTGGCATCCTGTAGGGTACCGGCTCTGGATGACATTCATTCTCAAAAGGGCAAAAGCCCCAGAGAGGGTGAAAAGATGAGTGGGGTCGGGGGTGGTGGTGGTGAAGGTTGTCTGTGTGGGTGTGTGTGTGTGTGGGTGTGTGGGTGTGTGTGTGTGGGTGTGTGGGTGTGTGTGTTGTGGCGGGGGGTTGTTGATGAATAGGTGGAGCACAGGGGACTTTTAAGCAGCGAAACTCTCCGGTAGGTAGGTCCACGATGGGGTGAAAACCAACGTGTTGGATATGGCAATACCTAAGATGGGGTGAACTGAAAGAACCCTTCTGGGTGTCCCGCCCCTCAGCCGAAGTTTAAAGTCCTTCCTAAAGCCAGAAGGTAAAGACACACGAGAGCAATCTGAGGGGCCATCGCTGAGGAGTAACAGCGAGGCCAGTGAATCCAGTGAAAGACTGACTGACGTGGGGGCCTGGGTCCCTCGGCTCGACCCCCTTCCCCGGGAAACCGAAGCCTTCGACGCAGGGATGCGCTTTGACACGCTTCTGTCTCATCGGAGAAGGCTTCTTCTGCCTGGCATTGCGTGACGGGGCCGAGAAACCCGTCCTCTCCTCCTCTGCGTGAGGTAGCGGTCGCTCCCGCCTTTGCGCAGCGGTGAAGAAAGCTACCAGAAACACGGTTCTGCGTTTCTCTCGATACCGTGGGCGAGCGTCACGGCTTTTCCTTGCGTTCCACCATGCAGTCAGATAGCATTCTCAAAACTAAGCGTGCCATGCAAATTTTCCTTTTCCTTTTTTAAAGTGACTGTCAAGAACTTAGGCAGCATCGAGTGAAAACGTTGGGCACCTTCATCTCTTGGTTTGTATGGAGCCAGCTAGGTCATCAGACCCACGTCACCATGATTTCTGAATTCTAAGATCCTTTCCAATCCATGATATTGTACATTCCTGGGTCATGGGATGTCACTATGGCTGATCAGGTCAAAGGGAATGTGTCCCTCCAGAGCACTTATTAACACGTCAGTTTATTTAAACGACAACAAAGGAAATTCCCTTCGGGCGATATTCATTCCACACGCTAAAGGAAAGCGATAGGTTGTGTGCCTGAGCCCACACAGTGTGACGCAGGAACGGGGTGGGGGTTGAGGGAGGAGGAACTCTGGCTAGTGTCCGGGACCTAACGGGAGATAGAGTGGAGGATTTTTGCCCTTCTTCAGGGACAGGGTGAATCGGCCCGAGGTTGCCTTGTGCGCTCAGAAAGAGGGCCTTTACCGGATGCCCCGAGCAAGCAGACTTTTCTTTTCTTCTTCTTCTTCTTTTCTTTTTTCAGTTTTATTGACATAGGTTTGACATACAGCCCTCTATCAGTTTCAGGTGTACAGCACAATGATTTGACTTCCATAGACTGTGAAGTGATTATTAGGTAACTTTAGTGACCAGGAAACAACGATATGTTAAAAGGGGGTTTAATCAACAGAACTGCTATTTCTGATGATCATCTATTCCTAAGAGAAAGGACAGATGAACACTCCAAAATGCAGCAAGTGCATAGTCACAGAATGATGAACAATCTTTACCCGTGCCGACGTTTTGACGCCAGGATACGTGGAAAGCTGAAGTTTTAGAGCATAGAAATATTTGGCTCTCCATTTGACCTGGAAATCTCCTTGTTGGAAAGAAGCTAATTTCTCCTCCTCATCCTCGTCCTCCTCGTCCTCGTCCTCGTCCTCGTCCTCCTCCTGCCTTTTTAACTAAAAAAATAAAAAAATAAAATAAAATAAAAATTTTTTAACAAGAAGTTTTTATCTTTTTGGAGGGGGGACGGGTCATTAGGTGTCTTTATCTACGTTTCAATTAATTATTTAGATTTATTATACGTTTTCAGTGGTGGCACTGGGGACTGAGCCCAAGGCCTTGTGCATGCTGAGCACGCACTCTACCGCAGAGCTCTACGCTTTCCCAGAAAGGAGCAAATTTCTAAACATAGAACTGGATGAGTAGGTCAGCTTTTTGATCTCATAGAAGCAGCGGCCCAGTTCTCTGGGGGGAACCCTCCTTATCTTGTCCATCTCGACAACGTCAGAAACGTCTGTCTGCATAGCCCACAGTGGCCTGAGACTGAGGCCAGGGGGCTGAATCAGGTAGAACCTGAAACCGAATGGAAGAAACAAACAAACAAAAAAGGGTGGGGAGGGGCACGCGGAGGCCTTTTTAAACGTACACACTGCTGCGTGGTCTCCCTCGTCGAAACTCTAATTCGCAGCCTTCTTAAGGAGAAATATACACCTGAAACGTCTTTTTTCCACACAGAGTTTAAAAGCTTTCACCCTCCGAGCCGAAAAACCTTACCCGTCCCATCGGTTCTTTCTGAGTGAGTGGGTTCTCTAGTGTCCTACGCGTCTGCTGGGAAACAAGCTGCTGGAGAACCAGCAACTAGAAACCAAGCTGCACCAGCATTTCCATGAGCGTAAAATCTTACATTCACACTTACTTGCTTAAAAATGCACACGCCTGCTTTGTTTTCATGTTTTACACAGTCGATGACCCATAACATGTATGATGCTCAAGAAATTGTGTGAGGGGCAATCCTGAGATTGACCGTGAGGGCGCAACAGATGGCAGATATTTCCTTAGGGTAAAACAATGGACGGTCATGGGAAGCCAGATCATCCATTAACAGAACTTGGTTCTGGCAGGAAAGCATGTGGTTTAACCCCGGGGAAATATTTGCTATCTCGAGATGTCCCAGAGGCAATCACAGGATACACTTAGAAATTTTGCATCCCCCGAGGAGGGTGATTGTTCCTGGAAGGGATAGGCCTGAAATGAATCAGTTAGCCAGCAAGCAGAACTTCGTGCTTCTGGCATGAAATATCTAAAGCCCCACCTCTTTGATCGCATTCCTTTTTTTTTTTTTTCCCTGAGCCGTATACTCCCAATAAACAGGATGTCGACCAGGCTTTTGGCACTCTAGATCCACGAGACCTTGAGTCCCCTGGTCCCATTTTCGCTCTTTACTTGGTCTCTTTGTTTCTTCATTCTTGCGTCGCCCGTCCTCAGACACGGTCCCGAGCTGCGCTGGACGCAGCACCCGTCCTACCCGACTCGTGAGTGACCTATAGTTTTTAAATGAAAGCTACAAAATCTCTGGTCATGTCGATCTGCTGGTCTCGTCTGTATGAGACAGGGCAGTACCTGAGTTTCAGAGACACACACAGACACACACACAGACACACACACACACACACACACACACACACACAGACACACACACACACACACACACACACACACACACACACACACACACACACACACACACACAGACACACACTCTAAAGGGAACAAAGAACAAAGAAAGATAGAGAAAGAAAAAGAAAAAGGCTCAGGGGAATAAAGGATTCGCTTGCTCTCTGTGACATGACCCAGTAGACCTAGTTGTCACGAGACAGGAAGCTCAACTCTCCGTGTTTACATTATCTGTTCCTGAGCTTTCTTGCAGAAAATTCTCATGCGTTTCTTTCCCCTCACGGAAGTCTTCTCTATTCCCCACAGAGCCTGGGGCGATGGCTCTTCACCCTGGAGCCGCCTGCGGCCGATCCAAGATATCGGATGATTTATGGAAGTGATCAGTGATCCTGAGACAAAGCCCTTCCTTTAGGTAGAAAAGCATGGCCCCTGCTGCTCAGGGAGCTGGCACTCCCCCTCCCTCTCCCCTCATGCCACCTTCTCCTTTGTGCACAAGCTATCGCTTTCGCAAAAGAGCTTGGCTTGCCTGAGAGTCTTGTGGAAGCCATCCTCATTTCTATGGTACTGCCGTCCAAGGATCTGGAAAGGGCCCGGTCCCATGTATGCATGTATGCATGTAGGCACTTGTGTATGTCCCCGGCTTGTAGGCCTGGCATGTTTCTTCCTCCACATACACTTGCCAGAGTTCATTCATGAAAGAGCTCTATGGAACTGGTTTTCAAGGGAACATGCAGGCAGGGAATGCGAACAGGAAGGAACCCAAATGTTTTCCTTCAGGTTGACATGATCTAGGACAGATCCTTTCATCCAGAAAAGCAAATGTCAAGGGATCGGTCTCGTGAAAAGAGCCATGTCTTGATTGTGACGAGCAGCATTCGAGGTGAAACTTTTCGCCTCCCTAGGTTTACCCCGAATCCATTAAGTTCCTGTGGGTTATCTCTGTCATAAAACGTGTCAGCCAGGAAAAAAAAAAAAAAAAAAAAAGAGTCTGGGAGCGATGGTTGGCTCGGTCTCAAGTCTCAGGAAGTGTTCACACCCCAAGCAGTCCGAGGGGGTAGTGTGTGTGGGGGGGGGGGGGGGGAGGCGGTCCATCTCTGAAAAATTGGTGCCTCCTCCACGTAGTTTTTGGTCCCTTGCAACTGAAGCATCTGGCGACGTCCCTGGAATGTTTAGATCGTTTCCAAAGAAGATGAGATACGGAAGCGTTCGTTCCTGGCTCCATGAGTCGAAGGGGACGTGCTTTAATATCTTTCTGACAGAAAAGACTCGAGATCTGTCAGTGTGTTGGCCGACATGACTGGTATACCTTCGGAGGATGGATGGACCTACAGACAGACAGACAGACCGGAATACATACATACTTACTTACATACGTACATATGTAAACATACAATACAATACAATACAATACAATACAGTACAATACAATACAATACAATACAATACAATACAATACAATACAATGCAATACAATACAATACAATAAAACAAAACAAAATGAAACAGAATAAAATAAAATAAAATAAAATAAATTAAATTAAATTAAATTAAATTAAATTAAAATAAAAGGATGCTGTGAGGAGAAAGTGTCTGTTTCTGGCTAGGACCAAATCGTGTCCCTACGTGGACCGGTTGGGAAAGACTGGTGTCCCAGATGGTTCACCGTGACTTCCTCGTGAACATTTGCTGTGACCGATTCGGGCTTCGGAACAGTCACGGTCTCGTTCTGAGGAACGTCTCCTGGAAAGCATGTGGAGACCGTCTTCGTCTGCCGTCCTTAGGAAACGTTCCAGCAGAGCGGGTGTCCGAGAGCCTCTAGGGGCGATGGCTATGCTTCGTGGACGTCTGTCCCTCTTCAGGCCGAATTTCGTGGAAGTATGCTGATCTGGCCAGCCGACAAGTCTGAATGGGGGTGATTTTTTGGTAGAAATGCGCGTCCTTGGAGAGACCAGGGGAAGGGGAGCATGTCTCAGTGGAAACTCTCGTACAGCGTGATAGAGATGAGAATGCGGTTCTGTGTCATCATCTTTGCGTGCTTCCCGCCACCCTCCCCCCTCCCCGCCCCGCCCCGCCTTCCACTGATACGCTGGGCCACGTCACGCGTGCTTCGAGTTTTCTCCGATGGTTGGCCAACGCTCTTCCGACTCCCGTTGCCCATGGTTCTCCCGCTTTGGACTTGGCATCCTCGAGAACCAAAGCCGCCCTTTCCCTGAAGCCCCGCCGAGCCGGGCTGAGCAGCTGGACATCCGCTGGAGAGAGGTCACTGCCGTGTCCCCTCTCGAGACCCTCCTCCTGCCCGTTGCTGTGGAGGCCACTCAGAAAGTGGACCTGAACCCGCATGCGTTTTTCAGGCCACCCGAGCCTCTTCGAGCCCGACGCCTAGACATCTTCCTGACTGGTGGCGCTCCGGACTCACACCCTGGGTTTCTCGTTGGCTTCAGCCACGGACCTTTGTCTTCCTGGAACGAAAGACCAGACCGGTTTCATCAGGTGGAACCACCTGCCTGGTGGCGGGACTGTCGTGGAACCCTATGGACCACCCCGAAGTGTATATGCAGCCCAAGGGTGATCTCTCCAGTTGAACAACCATCGAGGCCCAAAAGGACCCCTGCCCCGGGAAGAAAGAAACTTTGACCTTGACCCTTAGCTGCCCGAACGAGAATTTGGATCAGGGTTGGGTAGGGTGATGGAGATCTCCCTTGGCACAGTTCCCGTGTGCGGGACTTTCAATGACTCTGTCTTCCTGAAAGGACACCCGCCCCCTGACCACGCTGTCTCGTCATCAGTTTGTTTCCACGAGGGACGAACCGTCATTGTGTGCACGACAAAGTTGGCCGCTGCCTGTTTGGTCCGCCATCGCTCCGTAAGGGACCGACGAAGTGTGCGTCGTGACCAGTGACCGATTTCGGAGCCCGTGGGTGGTGGGCGGGTGTGTATCTGTTTTCCAGGTCACGCGCGACGCGGTGTGTCGTGGTGTGGCCCGCCCGGCCACCCCACCTCCCTTCCCCCATGGAAAATCAAGGGAGAGTATTGCCCGAGACAGACGAAGGTGCAGCCACGAAACCTAAAAGGATGACCCTGGATGTCAACTTGGAGGTGGCTAGGAGACAGCTGAGCATGCATAGGATCACACTGCACTGCCACCGTGTGGGATGCCGCACATGTGTCGCCGTCGTGGTTTTCATCTCCTCCACCTATTGCCCTCACCTACATCCACTCTTTATCTCACTGAACTCTTTTTTTTTTTTTTTTTTTTTTTCCGGTAAGACAGTGAGAATTCTCTCTCTCTCTCTCTCTCTCTCTCTCTCTCTCTCTCTCTCTCTCTCTCTCTGTCTCTCTCTCTCCTACTCTCTCTCATAATTGACCTGACAATGGGATGTCCGTTTTCACGTGTCCAACATAGCGATTCGGGATTCTTCCATGTTCCACGATGATCACCGTGATGAGTCTGGTTACGGATCCGTCACCGGACAGCGTCATGACAATAGTATGGATTGACTCTACTCGCCCTGCTGTCCATGACCTCCCGTAATTTGTGTATTTATTAATTGGAGTTAACTGGAAGCTTGTACTTTTTCCTCTCCCTCACCCATTGCACTCATTGTTCCTTCTTGGTATCCATGAGCCTGTTTCAGCTTCCTTGCATGTGTTCCTGCGTATTGTCTTGGGGATTCTGCCTCGAAGTGACAACATCCCTCTCGAACTTAAGTCACTTAGTTAACATCATCCCCTCTAGGTATAGGTCTCTCCAGACCACGTGGCACTGTCCATTCGTCCATCCGCGGGCCCGTAGTGGAACTGCCGGGTCTTCCAGGAGTTTTCTGTGGAATGTTTTGAGGGACTTCTGTCCTGTTTTCCCTAATGGCTTTCCTCCACCTCCGTTTCGCCCTCTCCCCCTCGCCCCCACCCACCAACCCCTGTTCCGTGTTGCCTTCTGTCTTCTGTCGGAGAGCGGATTCTGTCAGGTATGAGTCGAGAGCTCTGTGTCCGCCTGCCAGCCCGCCCACCCGGCCCCATCTCGAACGGAGGTCTCTATCACGTGTTCCGTCAGGAGCAGGCACTTTCTGCTTGTTTTTGGAACTTGCTGTCGAGATTCCAGGTTCTGGGCCTGTCCGGATATCTCTTAGAAACGGAAATGTGTGCGTTTTCCCCTTTTTTAAATTGTGTTTGTTTGTTTACTTATTTATTTATTTACTTACTTACATTTATTTATTTATTTAGGCCTTTTTTTTTTTTTGGTTCTTGCTGTTGTTGTTGCTTTCGGTGCTTGTTTGTTTATTCGGGGAGGGGAGGTAATTCGTTTCTTTTGCTGGTTTGTTGCCTGACTTAGTGATTGCCTGACTTACCGACTTCCTTATTGACTTGAACGGAAGTCCTGAAGATCGAACCTGGACCTCGCGCGTGCTGGGCAGGCACTCTGCCGCTGAGTTCTACGCTCCATCCTCCCCCTCGCCCCCTCCCCCATTTGGGGGAGGAAAAAAATAATTTTTCTTTTCTTTTAAACTGAAAACGTCCGTTTGGATCTCCTGCGTGTGTTTCATCCCTGGTTTTCTGGCTTCTAGGAGGTGGAGTTGACCGAGTTCTTGGACTGTTGAGGAGAGGAACCCCTGATGGGCTGCGGTTGTGCTTTTTCTACGGTGTTTTTGTTTTTGTTTTTAAACCCCAGAGTAGTTCTACAACTTGATTTCCCTTTGGTGGTGGGTTTTGTCGTTTGTTTTCATGTTTCCTTTCTTTCTTTCTTTCTTTCTTTCTTTCTTTCTTTCTTTCTTTCTTTCTTTCTTTCTTTCTTTCTTTCTTCCTTCCTTCCTTCCTTCCTTCCTTCCTTTCTTCCTTTCTTCCTTTCTTTCTTCATTTCTTTCTTCCTTCCTTCCTTCCTTCCTTCCTTCCTTCCTTCCTTCCTTCCTTCCTTCCTTTCTTCCTTTCTTCCTTTCTTTCTTCATTTCTTTCTTCCTTCCTTTCTTCCTTCCTTCCTTCCTTTCTTCCTTTCTTCCTTCCTTCCTTCCTTCCTTCCTTCCTTCCTTCCTTCCTTCCTTTCTTCCTTTCTTTCTTCATTTCTTTCTTCCTTCCTTCCTTCCTTACTTCCTTTCTTCCTTCCTTCCTTCCTTTTTCCTTTCTTTCCTTTCTTTCCTTTCTTTCTTTCCTTTCTTTCCTTTCTTTCTTTCCTTTCTTTTCTTTCTTTTTCTTTCTTTCTTTCTTTCTTTCTTTCTTTCTTTCTTTCTTTCTTTCTTTCTTACTTTCTTACTTTCTTACTTTCTTTCTTTCTTTCTTTCTGTCTTCCTTCCTTCCTTCCTTCCTTCCTTCCTTCCTTTCTTCCTTCCTTCCTTCCTTCCTTCCTTTCTTCCTTTCTTCCTTTCTTTCTTCATTTCTTTCTTCCTTTCTTTCTTCCTTCCTTCCTTCCTTCCTTCCTTCCTTCCTTCCTTCCTTCCTTTTTCTTCCTTCCTTCCTTCCTTCCTTCCTTCCTTCCTTCCTTCCTTCCTTCCTTTTTCCTTTCTTTCCTTTCTTTCCTTTCTTTCCTTTCTTTCTTTCCTTTCTTTCTTTCCTTTCTTTTCTTTCTTTTTTTTTTTTTTTTCGGATGGGGCTACAGTTTCCTTGTCCACGTTGACTGTGTCAAACACACACACCGACACACACACGCACACCCAGACACGCGGATGCGCATGCACAGTGTTGCTCTGTGTAGATGCACTGAACCTCGATTTACCGAGCGGGTGGCTATCGACTCGCCCCCCCCGAACCCCCCGCCCGCATTTTTTTGTTTTCCCTCCTCCTTCCTGCGGTTGTGGTCAGCCGTGCTGACGTCCGTGTTCTCACGACCGACCGCGAGTGCGTTTTCCCCACGCGCCCGTTTGTTGTCTTTGGGCTTTGTCGCGATCTGTGCCGAGATCGATTTCTCTTTCCGCTTCGATGGGGTTCGCGGTCTTCATCCTTTCTTTTCTAGCTTCTGGGCTTTGCCTGTCTGCTTTCGAAAGACCTCCCGCATTCGAGAGGACGGACTCCAAAGCCGATTCCTGCGTTGTTCTCTGAGCGCTCGCCTGGTTTCGGTTTGCCAGCCCCCGCCTTCCCTCCCTCTTCCCCTCCTCCCCTTCCCAACCTCCCACCCGGGAACCCGGGATCTCGTCCTGGTCGCTCTGGGCCACCCGCGGCGTCGGCCCCGGCCCCGCCGGCGTGTCCGTGTGATCTCCCCCGCCCGGGGAATCGCGTGGGGAGCGCGTCCCCTTCGCGGCAGCCGCCCGGCCGGCCGTGTCTTGCCAAACCCCGGCTCCCTCCGTCCTCCCCGCCCTGATCTGGTGCCGGGGTCGCGTCGCGCCGCGTCGCGTCGTGTCGCCTCGTGTCGTGCCGTGCCGTGCCGTGCCGTGCCGTGACGAGGGTGAGCGGGCTCCGAGGCGGACGCCACGGGGCCGCCCGGCGCCTCAGTCCGGGACGAGCTCGGGCGTTTGGGCGGCCGGCGGCGGTCGGGATCGGTTCCGGGGACGTTGGCGACGGTTGTCGGGCGCCATCTGGCTGCCGCTCTGAGATCGTCCCTCTTCTCCCGAGCGTCGGCGACCTCGGCAAGGGATGGGGCTCGGCGGCGGGGCCCGAGGCAGACTTCGGGGAGGCTGGCGACACCGGCGGTGACAGTCCCCGTGGCGCTGAGCCGCGGGCGCGTCCTGCTCTCGGCGCAGATTGGACTCGCAGGATGATGAGGGGGTGACTGTCGCCGCGCTCCCGGGATCTCGTGTGCCGGGGGAAGCCGTGTGGCCTGGCCTGGTCGACCAGCATCCGCCTGTGCCCCTCCAGCCGCGGAGACCGACCCGAGCCGATCGGACACGGCCTGCGCCTTGCCGCCGCGGGGGAAAGGGAGAGAGTGTCCCGCGCCCGGGCCGCCGGCGGCTAGGTGGTCAGGCCCTCGTCTGCGTCCCTTGGACGACTGCTCCTGAGGCGAGGAGCGGCCCGGGCCCAGTGCGGTGAGGCCGGGGACGGGCGCGCTGGGGTTCCCGGTCGTCGGAGGCGCCTCCTTGGATGAAATGTTTTCTGAGTCCCGATGGATCCGGAGACGTGGCTGGGCCGGCCCCTGTTGGCGCGGGAGGCCTGGGAGGGGGTGCCCCCCGGCCCGTAAGCCTGCCCGCGTGGGTTCCGGTGGCGTTGGAGGGACCGAGACTTCATCCGGACTCGGGGACCGGCACGGGGGCGTCCCGCGAGGGATGTGGGGGAGGCAGGCTTTCCCCCGGCCCGGGGCCCGGTGCTCGGGAGCGGGTCCCTCGTGGGGGGCCCTCTCGTCGGAGGCGCCTCTGTGGCATCTCCCCGAGTCCCCGGCCACGCGGGCGAGAAAAGGGCAGGGCGTCCCCGGTCTGATCCCGTCTCCCTCTCGTCCCTTCCCATTCCCATTCCCATTCCCATTCCCATTCCCATTCCCATTCCCATTCCCACTCCTCCTCCTAAGCCTCCTCCTAATCCCCCTCCCCTCTCCCCTCCCCCTACCAACCCCCCCCCACCCCGGTCGATCAGATGGCCCCCGAGAGCTTCGGGGCTGCCATTTATGGGGGTAGGGCTGGGGGCAGGTGGCCGGACCGAGGTCCCGGGGCCCCCCCCTGCAAATCGTGGACCCGCCCCGTTTCTGGGCGCTGTCATTTTTCCCGTCGTGTTGGGCATTTTCTGCCAGCAGATAGGTGCTGACACGGTCTTCCTCGGTGTCTGTCACCGAGTGTTGGGTCTCCGGACGCGTGCGAGGCTCTGGGCTTCTCTCTGCGTGAGCCCTGGCCTGGTAGCCGACTCCGCTTCTGACACTTGAGCCGCCCGCCCGGGCCTGCGCGCCGGCTCTCGTGTGTGCGTCCGGCTGACGTGGCCCGTGGTGCCACCTCCGGTCTCTGGTGGCCCGAGGGCGGTGGGGTGAGGTGGCGGCGTGGGTCTTTTACCCCGTGCGCTCCCCGCCGCAGGCACCCGGTGGTGGCCGGCACGACCCCACCCCCGTAGGCTCCGTGCCGCGTGTCAGGCATTCCCCGCCTGGGGTCGTTGGCCGCTCTCCTCGGAGAGGACCGAGGAGTGGGTGGCGCCTGGCGAGGCTGAAGCAGGCCCCTCTGGTGGTTGTCCTCGCCGGGCCCTCCCCTCTGGGGCCTCCCTGCCCCACATGGCTCGCTCGCTCGCTCGTTCACTCACTCACCTGACCGATGTGGTGAAGTCATGCTCCCCCGGGTCGGGCCTAAGCCGCGCCAGACGAGGGACGGGGACGTTCATGGCGAACGTGGCTTCTCCTCTCGTTCTGCCTGCGGGCCCCTCGCCTCTCCTCTGCCGCCCGTGGGTGGCGGGGGGGGAGGCAGGGGTGCGGACTCCGGCCCGACCTCGGTCTCCCGTGCCTTGTGGTGTCGGCGGGGCCGGGGTCTTGCGACGCGGCAGACACTCTCGCCTTCTCGCCTGCTCGGCGTCCTGTCTCGCGAGCGGCCCTCCCCCGCGGCGGGGGAGGGCTGCCCCGCCGCCACGCCACGTACCCCCTCGTCGGGGTGTGAGCGTGTCTCGCCTTGGTCCTCTGCGGTGCCCCTGGAGCGCTCCAGGTTGTCCCTCAGGTGCCCGAGGCCGAGCGGTGGCATCGCTTCCCGTCCCCAGCGAGTCCTCTCGGGTAACCCCCTGCGGTGGTCGTGTCTCCCGAGCGCCTCTCTTGAGGCGTGGGGGAGGGGTCGAGACGGTAAGCGAGGCGTGGCCGCTCCCCACCCTCGGTGGGGCCGGGGCCGCCTCCTGAACGTCAGTCCTCACCCTGTACCGGGGGGGGGACTGACGTGGCCGGGCGCACGCCGGGTGGGTCCCCCTCAGCGGGGTTCGCGCCCGGGCGTGGGAGCGATCGTGGTGGGGCCGGGTGATGTGCCGGTGGGGGCGGGCGTCTGTCCCGTCCCCACGCGGTCTTGGGTGCGTCTCCTCGCGAGGTGGCACGCACGGGCTCTCCCCGGTCCCGACCGCGAACGCTCGCTTCTTGG
>NC_133541.1:139135590-139163820 GCF_048773025.1 Camelus bactrianus
GGGTTTTTTGTTTATTTCAACTTTGATTTCATCATTCACCCATTGGCTTTTCGATAGCATGTTGTTTCATCTCCATGCTTCCCCCCCCCCCCCCCGCCTTTAGTTAGCCTTTAGTTGGCTTCTGTGACTCACTTGTACGTTTTGGAGTTCGGTTGACCCTGTTTGGAAGTCTATTCACCTATGGCTATAACTGTTTGTATGAAACAGATAGTAATAGAATCTCAAACCCATCCTAAAGAGAAAGAAAGGAAGGAGAAGGGGGGGAAAAAAAAGTCTCTATTATTTTCTTGCTTCCCTCTGCCACTCTTAATGGTTTAGATGTCTTCTTTTTACAATTTTGTGTTTATTCCGTTTGGAATGAATGGTAGTGATCACCTTTCCGGTGATGAGTGGTCTCATTTTTGTACCATCCTCCTTCTTCTCTATTTAGAGTAGACCTGTTGATGTTTCTTTTAGCATGGGTTCAGTGTTGCTAAACTCTTTTCGTTTTTGCTTGTCTGTGAAGTTCTTTACCTCCCCTTCTATTCTAAAGGATAGCTTTGCTGGATAGAGTACCCTAGGCTGCTTCTTTTTGTCTGTTTTGTTTTGTTTTGTTTTGTTTTGTTTTTCATTCAAGAATTTCAATAGATCTTGCCACTCCCTTCTGGCCTGTAGTGTTTGTGTAGAGAAATCCGCTGAGAGCCTTATGGGGGTTCCCTTGAAACTCACTCTGTTTTTCTCTTGCCTAAAGGCGTTTAGGATCATTGCTTTATCCTTGACTCTGGCCATCTTGATTAGCCTATGTCTCGGTGTGGGCCTGTTTGAGTTCTTTCTGTTGGGTACCCTCTGAGCCTCCTGGACTTGGATATCTGATTCCTTCTTTAGATTTGGGAAATTTTCAGTCATGCTTTCTTCGAATATCTTTTCGGTCCCCTTGGTTCTTTCTTCCCCTTCTGGAACCCCTATTGTGCGTAGATGGGCACGCTTTCGAGGGTCCCTTAGGTCCCTAAGATGGTTTTCGTTGTTCTTTATTGGTTTTTCTCTCAGCTGTTCTGATTGGGTTCTTTCTGTTGTCCTGCCTTCTAGGCCACTTATTCGTTCCTCTGCGTGATCTAGCCTGCTTTGGACAGCCTTTAGACCAGTTCTCATTTCAGCCAATGAGTGGACCAGTTCTCCTTGACTCTTCTTTATAGCTTCGATTTCGTTTTTGACGTATAGTATATCTCTCAACACTATCTCTTGGAGTTCCTTCAGGACTTGGATCACTCCTTTTTGGAAATCTTGATCGAGCAGGCCATCCACGTCTATTTCATGGATCGTGCTTTCAGGGAATTTCTCTGGCTCTTTTAATTGGGAGTGGTTCCTCTGCTTCTTCATAATGCTCCTATCTCTCTGGCACTGTGGCTTAAGGAGTATCAGTTATCTATTGGTGTCCTTAAGGAGTTTATGTATTTATCGAAAGCCTAGGCAGGCATAAAACTTTAAAAGAGAGAGGGGGATAGGGGGAGAGAGAGAGAGACAGAGACAGAGACAGAGGGGGAGAGGGAGAGAGGGGGTGGGGGCAGGATGTTAAAAGAATGGAGAAAAAAAGGTTTGAAAACAGTGTACGATCAATAATAGAAGAGCAAGTTGAAGCAGAATAGCAATTGAGCTGAGACGTCTTCTAAAAGCCTTTAAAAACAAATAGAAAAGATCAGAAAATAATATACAATTGTTTCAAAAGTAAATTTTTAAAAGGTAATCGGAAATAGAACAGATTTTAACAAAAGATAAAACAGAGGATTTTAAAAGACGGGAGAAAGAAAAGGTTTGAAGACAGTGTGTAATCATGAATAGAAGAGTAAGTGGAAGCAGAATAGCGATCGAGTTGAGACGTCTTTTAATAACCTTAATAAAAAGGAGGAAAAAAATCGAGAAACAATATTTGAAACCTGTGAATAACCAGTAACAGGAGATCAAAACCAAGAGAATGAAAAAGGGAAGGGGGTGGATGTTTAAAAATAATAATAATGAAAAGACTTGAAATGAAACATTTAAAAGGGATTAAAACCGTAAACGTATACGACTGTTCAAAAGTAAAGGTTAAAAGGGTAACAGAAGGTAAAACCGATATAAAAGAGATTAAAAAAGAAAAAGGAAAAGAAAAAAAAAAAAGAGGAAAAAAAAAAAAAAAAAAGGATGTGTTCTCCTGGAGACGGTGCGCTCTTAACGGTTTCACCGAGAAGTCTTTCTGTCGTCGCCCTGTTTCGTGAACTCAGCTTGCTGTTTCCGCGGGCCCTCTGTCGGCGCCCTCGTCTGTGCTGCCCTCGGTGCCTGTGGGCAAGTAGATCGCGCCCCCTCCTGGCACCGCGGTCGGATGCTGCGTTCCTGCCGGGAAGGAGGGAGGGTGGCTGGCCGCCTGCCCTCTCCCGGCGCCGGTCGCTCCGCTGCTCTGTGCGGCTGTGTGCTCCGCCTCGGGTCGGCGCTCCTCTCCGTAGGTGGGCTCGGGGAAGACCGTGGAACCGCCCCGCCCCTGCTGCATTCCAAAACTCGGCTCCTTCTTAGTCTTGGTGGCGCGAGTTCTCTGAGGTACCGGGGCAGATATATAATATCTGCCTCAGGCTGAAAACGAGTCTCAGTCCTGCCTAGGAGGTTGCAGAGCCCCCGGGTGCGGATTCGAGTCTCGGCCCCGCCCCCGCTCCCGCCCCCGCCCGCGCGCTGCGCGCCGCGCGCCAGGGGCTATGGCGGCTGTGGCTGCGCCCCGCCTCTCTTCTCGCGAGAAGGGCCGGTGATGGCGCCGCAGGTCTGAGGAGATGGAGGCTACGGCGCCCCTCTCCCCAGGGCACACCGGCCGTGTTGCTTTGCCTTTCTTTCCCCGTAATGGACGGGTTGGGGGGGCGGGTTGTTCTGCTCTGTATCCCCTCCCGGCCACGGCGCGTGGTGCCGCCGCCACGGTCCTCTGCCCGGCTCGTGCGGCCTGTCCCGGCCCCCGGCTGCCGGCCTGCGACTCGGGCTGGGTGTCGCGGGGACCCTCTGTGCCCGTTTCACTTGGGTCGGTCGGTCAAGGGGCGCTCCGGGCAGATCTGAGACTCGGAGGCTCCCCCACCGTCCCGTCGGCCTCTCCGTTGGAGACGGGGAGGTCTGGCGAACGAGCCCTATTCCTCCTCTGCCGGTCCCTCCCGCACTGTTTTGCTTTTGACTCTTTCTTTTCTCCTTTTCTCCTACCAGATTTTGGGCGTCTTTGTCTTTCGAAGAGGGCGGTGTTCTGTCGGAGTTCCGCAGGTGGTCTGATTGGCCGAGTGGGTCCGTCGATGTGAGTTTTGGTGTATTTGTGGGAGAGGGTGAGCTACGAGCGTCCTTCTTGCTTCTTCTCGGGTTATTTTTGAAGAGTAGGTGCTGGGGATTGAACCCTGGACCTTTATTTTTTGCATGCTAAGCATGGGCTGTACTGCCTGATCTCTAGACCCTCCCCACCGCAACCCCCCCCTTTCCCACCGCCTCCATAGTACTCGATGAATCTCCTACCTAGATATCCATGCTTCCTTGGAATAGGGCCGTCGTTTTCTTCATCGGATTGATGCACGTCTGTGGATTCGTCTCGTTTCTCTCCACTGCGGTGGGTGGCATCGGGGCGTGGGGTGGGGTGGAGTGGCGTGGGCTGGGAACAGTTCTTCACGTGTAGAGGTGGAGCGGAGCGATGAGGATGGTGACTGTTTCCCCGAGTGCTCGCGCCGGGTGATGGAGGCCTGTGGTCTGACTTGGAAGAGGACTCGGGTGACCAGAACAGAGCCCGTGTGGGGTCGTTGTGGAGGGAGGAACTCCACCCCCCCCCCCAGCCCCAGCCAAGGCACTCGTACCTCATCGAGGGACGGTCGGCCGAAAACAAACGAAAGCTGTCAGAGGTTTGGGGGTGGGGGTGAAGGGGTGTGTGTGTGTGTCTGTGTGTGTGTGTGTGTGTGTGTGTGTGTGTGTGTGTGTCTGTGTGTCTGTGTGTCTGTGTGTCTGTGTCTGTGTGGTGTGTGTGGTGTGTGTGTGTGGTGTGTGTGTGGTGTGTGTGTGTCCCCGTTCCCCGTACCACGGTCTCTGGTCGAGGCCCCCCCGAGCGGAGAAACGCACGCCAGGCCGTCCGTGCTCCTGGTTGTCCGGCCGCGTGTCCCTGCCACCCAGAGATCCCGAACCGTCCCGCTCGCTCCCCTGCCATGTGCCATGTGCCATGTGCCACCTGCCTGTCGGCCGGGCGCTATTTTAGACCCTGCGAAGAAGTCGACCGGACGGACGGGCCGGGCCGGGCCGGGCCGGGCCGGGCCGGGCCGAGCCGAGCCGGGCCGAGCCGATCTGAGCCGAGCCCGTCCAGGCTGGGGTGGGTGGTGCTGGGTTCAGAGGAGTGGGGTACAAGCGGGAGGCGGGCGTCGATGGAGGGGAGGGGGAGGGGGAGGGGGAAGGGAGAGGAAAGGGGAGGGGAGGGGGAGCAGGGATGACGATGGTCTGGGGCTTGGCGTGTGGGGTGGGGGTGGGAGGGATGGTAGCCATCCTATGACTTTCTCTCCCTACCCCGCCTTTTGCAAGTCTGTTCGAGTGACAAGGTGGTGCTGGTTTCTGGCTGGTGCACACCATAGTGATTCTGTTCTTCTTTTTCCTGGTCTTTTTCAGGAACCCTCGTCCCGAGGGACTGAATCTAGTGCCCTGTGCTGCGCGGTACGACCTAGGGGTCGAATCTGCCAGGAGAGGACTTACAAGGATTTCGAGGATCCTGGAAAACTGCTACCATCCAGAATCCTACATGGATGTTCAAGATCTTGTGGATGGACGGACGGACGGAAGACGGATCGAATGGAGGCCCCGCCCCATCCCCTGGACCCCTTGGCCCAGGAGGATCGTGATGGGTCTGGAAAGGACTCTTCCGACGAGGGTCTCGGGATGGACTTTCTCGGTCTGCGGAAGGTGTTTCTGCACAAAGAGGAAGAGAGGGGCGTTCTCGGCCAGAGAGCCCGAACCGCCTCCTTTCAGGGATCCGCTCCAGTCAGGGTTGGGGTCGGGGTCAGAACGCAGCCACCGACAGCTCCCCTCCCTCGTCTTGGCTCTCCAACTTGGGAAACCCTCCTCCCTGCCCCCTCACCCATCTTCTCGTCAGCCGGCCTCCAGCTTCCCCGTGCCAACCACCTCTCTCATGCTGCCGGACTTTCCTCCTCCTTGGGCTGCCAGGAAGCTCTCCCGCTCCTCCACGTGCTTTGGCTTGGAATCCCTGACAAACACAAGCGGTGCTGGTGGGCGGGGCCGTGGGCGGTGGCAGAAGGACTCCCTTCATCTTATGGGAGCGATTTTTATCTCCATAGAGGTGGCGATTGAGAAAACACATAAAATCACTCAGAAGAATACCCATGTGTAGTATCCCTGACCTAGATCCGTGTCTGTCTGTCTGTCTGTCTGTCTGTCTGTCTGTCTGTCTCTCTCTCTCTCTCTCTCTCTCTCTCTCTCTCTCTCTCTGCCTCTCTCTCCATTTCGCTATTCTCTGTGTGTGTGTGTGCGCGCGCGCGCATGCGTGTCTGTCTGTCTCCCTTGTCTCTCTTTCCTCTCCTCTCCCCTCCTCTCCTCTTCCCTGTTCTCCCCACTTCCCCCTCACCCCTCCACTCCTCTCTTCTCCCCTCCACTCCTCTCCTCTCCCTCTTCTCCTCTCCCCTCGCCTCTTCTCATTTCCCCTCCCCTCCCCTCTTTTCCCTCCTCTCCTTTCCTGTCCTCTCCCCTTTTATCCCTCCTCTCCTCTGCTCTTTCTCTCTCTCTCTCTCTCTCTCTCTCTCTCTCTCTCTCCCTCCCTCTCTCCCTCTCCCCCCCCTTCACTTCCCTCCCTCCTCCCTACCCCCCCAACCCCTACCTTCACAGGGCCTCATAGATTGCAATCGGTTTCCATGAAATGTGATGAAGAGGGAATGAATTTTAGAATGATATCCCCATGCCATCGAATCCTTCTTCCCCAGGGATAGCGACTTATTTGTGGTCGTGTTTGTTTTTGTTTTTCTTGTTGTTGTTTTGGGGCGCATCGAGGGCGCAGGAGGCGTTGGGAGTGAGGGTGATGTTTCTCTTTCTGTCTGTCTCCTCCTTAGGACGGATTTTAAGAGGAGGGAGGACTCACAGAAATCTACCATCTTGTCTCGTACTGCAGCTGTGTTTGAGCTTCCTATACGATCTGGGCGGAACACTCCCCACCCTCACCTCAAGCCGCCATTGCCGCCCCCTCAGCCCCCTGCACCCCCGTCCAGTCCCACACTTGGGGCGGTGGTTGGGCATGGGGGGATGTTGGCGGGGTGGTGGTTGGTGGGGGGTGGGGTGGTGGAGGAAACCAGAAAACAGACCACTGTGGCACGTGGGTGACTGGGGCTTCAGGGTGAAGGAGGATGAATAAAATGGCCGGAATTAGGCTAACGGATTATTGCTTCTTTTTTTGGCGGGGGGGGGAGGGGAGGATCATTAGGTCATTCATTCATTCATTCATTCATTCACTCATTCATTTGCTGGGGGGGGGTGTCATTCGGTTTCTTATGCTCGCCCTGAAAACGGTCAACTGTCCTGACTGACTGGTTGCTGCTCACGGTTCCAGGCCTGTTGTTGAAACTGGAAGCTATCGATCTTACTGTTTCTACTGTATTTCACTCATTGAAAGTCATCATCATGCTGGGTCTCTGAGTCTTTCTCCGAGGAGAAGGTCGGTCACGGGACTAATGACCTGACAAAATAGCCTGAGTGACCAAGAAGGCCACACCTTGAGTGCTTATGAGATAACGAGATCTAACCACCAGCCTCTATAGAATGGGTCACCTGGAGGCATCGTGACACCATTCTGAGTCTTCTGATGAGAAAACGATTCTGTGGATGGTGATCGATGCCCGATTGTTTGAGCTATGGCTCTAGAACCACCCCACCCACTCCATCCCCAAGGTGGGTACACAGTTTTGAAGACGCTAGCCTGCTGTGAATCCCCTTTGCCCGGCAGAGCGATAAAATGGCCTCTTTGCTTCTAAGCTCCGAGACCTTGTCTCTGGATTCTTGGGCTCGTCGGGGACGGGGGCCGATCTTTTGGCAACAAGCGTGCTTCAGAAACAGCGGATGCCCGAGAAGGACACTCTGCCTCTCCCTCTTCTTCCGGGCCTGAAATGGGGAGGAAAAAAACATCGCTTCCCCTGGAAGCTGGAGTCCGGAACCCGCCATCCGGAGGGACTTCTGGCTTGGCCTTCTCCTGGGGTGGGGGGGGGAGGGCACGCCACTGCACGTGTTCTTTGTCAACTCCCTGTTTCTCTCTTCTCGAGTTATCTCTTTGGGACGGCTCCCACACTGGGTGAAAACAGACAGACAGGCTGGTATGTCTCCCTACCCCACCCTTCGCCCCCAAATGACTGATCTCCTGTCCCATCAGAATCACCACTTGTTTTCCAACGTGGCTTTCTTGGATCCTGGAGGACTTGTAAAGGAAAAGCCCAGCTGGGCTAACAAGCTAAAGTCACAAATCTAAGTGTGATAAGTGTCCGTTTACTGATCTAAGTTCTGCTGGGCTAACTCGTAAATCTGAAGTTTAGTGTCAGTTTACTGGGCTAACAAGCTAACTCGTAAATCCAAGCTCAACAAGTGTCAGTAACGTGATCTGTTCCAAATTGATAAGCTCCAGTGTACTGATCCTTTGCTTTTTGTTGTTTGAGCCTTATTGGCGAATAGACCCATATTTGTAATTAACCCTATGAAACCTCATGTGCACGTCTTGGAGGTGCTCAGAGCTTCGGAGCAGAAGCCCCTCTGAGCCCGCCGGCGTAATAAATCTGAGTACTCCAACCCTCCGAGTGGTGCTTGTTTCTTGGCTGGCCTGTCATTTCCGTAACAGACTGATATCAACTTAGAGCCAAGATGGGCGCAGAACTGAAGGAGCTTCTCGGCTGGCCTAAGAAGCCTGTCGTCGTGATGTGGGAGGCATTCTTTACGAGGGACCTATCTGATTAAGTGCTTGACCGCCTTTTGGACTTTGAACCAACTTGGAGATAGGAACTAGGATGAGAGGGCACCCGAAATAGCTCAGCAAACTCTTCTCCATCCTTAGAAGACAGACAGACAGACAGACAGACAGACAGACAGACAGACAGACAGAGTGTGTGTGTGTGTGTGTGTGTGTGTGTGTGTGTGTGCGCGCGCAGCGCGCGCGTGTTTGTGCGCGTGCGGGGGTGTGGGAGAGGGAGGAGATGACGTCAGCGTACTGGACACTGTTTCAGTGACATGGGGAGTGCTGTCAACTAGGAAGGAACGTCATGTATTCTTCAGCCTTGTGTCTGTACAGGTGGGTACACTCAGGGTTCCAGAAAGGATGGGATATTCCTGGCAGTCGTCTACTGCCCTGGCATCGAGGGCTGGCTGGCTGGCTGGCTGGCTGTCATCCAAAGTGGAGGCTCTCGTGAAAGGGACGGAACCGAGTCCCGAGGAGATGCCTCCTTCACTGACTTTCATGTAAACACAGTGGACCACAGCCTCCGGAAAGAGGGTGGGTGGCACACGTGGCCCCAGTCTGTTCTGTCCATTCGGCAAATGGCCTGGGTTAGGGGAAACCCAGCATGGCGACCATCCGACAGGCCGACCCACTGACCCACGGACGTGCTCGGTTTCTCCCAGCTTCCTGGATGACCTCCCCCACCCACCCCCACCCCACCCGCATTCCTTCACCCACCGTGGTGTCTGGTGTCAGGGCACTTGGAAGATGACTCCCATTGTTCAATAGACAGGGGCAGGAAGATTCCTATAGGACCGCAAAAACAGTCAACTGGCCATACATACATACATACGTACAAACTTTTTGTCCCCAGAGGCCTCAGACCTCCTCTCTCTGGACACGCTGAACCCCAGTAACTGGCCCCCATTCAACTGCCACATAGTAGGGGTCATCCAGACGTTCTTGGGATGGTAGGTATGACTTCCAAAGGGGTTGAAGCCTTCCTTCCCCCGCTGCAAGCCTGATGCCATCAGCATGGCCAGGACACTGCTACAAACAAACAAACAAACAAACAAACAAATAAACAAACAAACAAACACACACACACCACCACCACCACCACCACCACCACCACCAACAACAACAACAACGACAACAAAAGACAAACACATGCGTATGTGACTTGGGGACATACTTTCCGCAGCCTCCAGGGACGAAGGCACCCGCTTCGCTGGGTAAATCCTACGAGGCTTCACTAAAGCGCTTGCCAACTTACTTCTCAGAAGGATCGATCTCTGCCCCCATCACCCGCCATCATCAGGCAAGGTCGTCAGAATCCATGGGAGATATAGACTAGAAGAAGAAGTAGAGGAAGGAGGAGGAGGAGGTGGAGGAGGAGAATCAGTGACATGAGGTGTGTACGACTTCTTGTCTCCAAGAGGATTGAGTTTTAAATTTTTTTCTTTTCAGATACAAGGGAAAATAAACTTTTGTTTTTTCCCCTTCCTTCCCTTTTAGAGGCGGACACCCACATGGTAACTATCATACCTCTGTCAGCAGAATGGAATCCTTTCTCTTTTTCTCCCTCCCTGACCCTTCTGGGATTCAGAAATCCTCCGTGAGGATTTTTCTATTCTTGGCAGCAGAGTTATTAGCATCATTGACTTGGAGGCAAAAACTTAGGTTTCCATTAAACTGGGATAGACATGCATGGATAAGAGATACTAGTGCTACTCGTTTTCCTTAGGGTTCCCCTGTGTCTGTGGGGTGTGTGTGTGTGTGTGTGTGTGTGTGTGTGTGTGTGTGTGTGTGTCTGTGTGTCTGTGTGTGTGTCTGTGTGTCTGTGTGTCTGTGTGTCTGTGTCTGTGTCTGTGTCTGTCTGCCTGCCTGCCTGCCTGCCTGCCTGCCTGCCTGTTTATTGTAGGAACTCTCTGTCAATGGAAGTATAGTTGACTTACAATGTTGTGTTCATTTATGACGTACGGCATAGTGATTCACTTATTCACACACACACACACACACACACACACACACACACACACACACACACACACGTATACTTTTTCAGGATAGGTTATTACAAGCTATTGAACATAGTTCCCTGTGCTAGACAGTAGGACCTACTTGTGTACCTAGTTTGTATAGGGTGGTTTATATCTGCTAATCCCAAACTCCTGATTTATCCCTCTGCCCTCCCCCGTTCCTCCACCCTACCCTGTCCCCTGTGTTAACCATCGGTTTCTTTTCCATGTCTGCGAGTCCAGTCTGTTTCTGGTTTGTAAATAGGTTCCTTGGAGTCTTTTTAAAATGGAGTTATTTATGTATGGATGGGTGTCTTGACTTACTTTCAGATCCCACCTAGAAGTGATGGCATAGGATATCTGTCTTCCTCTGGGTGACTGACATCACTAAAGCTACGGAACGCTTCACGTATGTGCGTGTGTCGTCCACGTTCAGGGGCCGTGCTGATCTTCTCTGGATGGTTCCCGTGTTAGTCGATGTGCTGTGGCAGCAAGCGCTTGCCTTAGGGTTTTTGTCTCAACCTGAAAGCCGGCCCAGAGACTGAAGGTCTTCTAGTTGCCTCCACTATCTGCCTAGGACCATCTCCACGAACGTTTCCCATTTTCTCTCACCCTTTTGTCTTGGCATCATTGAGTACTAAAATGCTCCGTCTCCTGAAGCCCTGCAGACTGAAGCTGGACAACGGGAGGTAAACGTCAGAGAAATGGCCACAACAGCTCCTGTGGAAACCATCCTAGGGCCTGTTTTTGGAGGAGCCGCTCAGAGAGTTGAGCCGAACACCCCAGGACATCATCAGAGGCATTTCAAACTGCTCGAGCCGTTTCGATGACCCCGATGTGTGGAAATCTCCTACCAGACTGACCCCCTACTCCCGGCCCTGAATCTGGTTTCTCATCTGCTCCAATGATTAACCTTTGTGCTGTACTTTGGTTTTCCACACAAGTGCCTCTTAGGCGATACCTGACTGCTTGCTCCCTAGGCCTAGCTTCAGAAGCCCATCGACACCACCGCCTCCTGAGACGAGATACTACAACTGTTTCCTTGAACAGACCTGTTCTCAGAACTAAGAAACTGGGTCCATGAAACGCAGGCCCTCTAGGAAACTATTCCCTCCCTCCTGCCCCCACACCACACGCACGCACGCACACACGCATGGACGCACATGCACAGTCAACAGCCCAGCTTTTAATGTGTAAAACTTCCAGGGAAGTTACAGAATAGGGAAATGTTGGGGTCCAGAGTAGGCTGCCCCAAAATGTGCCCGATGGACTATGCTGAATGAAAGGGACTTCACAACTGGCCAAGGGGGAGGGTATAGGTCAGTGGTAGAGTGTGTGCTTAGCAAGCAAGCACAAGGTCCTGGGTTTAATCCCCAGTACCTCCGGTCAAAAATAAATACATAAAATCGAATTCCTCTCCCCGCCCGCCCCCCCCCAAAGTATACACTGCTGTATGTCAACTCTGTCTCAATAAAACTGGAAGAAAAAAAGGAAAAAAAAAATGATTTAACAAAAGAAAGAAAGAAACAAACAAAGAACTGCCCGAGGCAAGAGGAACACTCTGGCCCTCCTTTCTGCCTCCCTGGAAGCAGGGGAAAAAGAATTTTGTTTTTTTAAAGTCTCCCATCCCAGAGGAATCTATCAAGTCAGAGGTCTGCTTCCATGCCCTTCCATGATTCTCAAACGGTGTAGTGGGGTTTACCCAGATTAGGAAAAGGAGGGGACTCCTTTGGCCTGAGACCAGGCGAGATTCTCCCCCTCCCTCCCGCCTCCCTCCGTGCAGTTGGGACGGGGTGGCCTAAGGGTGGGGAAATTGAAACCAAAGAACAAAAGCCGTTCAACAGAGAGGAGCCGGAGGCCAAGTCAAAGGCTCTGACCTGAGCACAGAGCTTTCTGCATTTGAATGAAGCGATTGAACGAGGCCCTGCCGAATGGATCCTCCTGACGTCCCCGCCCCCGCTTCCAGGAGACAGTCAGTCGATTTGGGACCGATCGGTGGAGAAGGCCTGGGAGGCGGCGGCGGCGGCGGCGGTGGCGGCGGCGGCGGCGGCGGAAGCAGCGGCGGGGGCGGGGGGGGGGGGTGGTGCGCGGGCGGGGGCGGGACCAACGGTCGCTCCAACTCTGCCTGCCTGCCTGCCTGCCTGCCTGCCTGCCTGCCTGCCTGCCTGCGGGGCTGAGGCCTGAGGGCCACGCTGGTTCCTGCCACTCAGGGAAACTTCTGCGGGTGTTGCCGAAAGATCGCCCTCCCCCACCCCGTCCCTGACGAGCCAAATAACCCAGAGACAGGGTCTTAGAGTTTAGAAGAAAAGAGGCAGCTTGATTGCTTTGCTGGGCAAAGGGGACTCACAGCAGGCTAGTGCCCTCCAAACTGTGAACCCGTCTTGGGGTTGGGGTTTCATGCTTCTGTGGACGAACAGGTTGGAGCATGAAAGGGAATCACAACAGGCGGGAGCACAAAAGGTGCTCATGATCAACAAGGGTCTCTGATGAAACTTCCTCCTAAATCTGGATGAGTGTCTGATAACATGGGACCTCCTGGTGGTCTAGTAGGTCATCAGCCCGTGACCTTCTTTATCTGGTCAGACTCACCCGGCGGCACCAGCGCCACGGAGGAACTCGGGGTGGGGGGTGGGGGGTGGGAGGGGGCTGGTCGTTCTCCTGAGCTTATCCTCCCGTGACTCCCTTCCTGGGGAAAGACTCAGACGCCAAACATGATTGTCAAGTTGAACGATCAGAGGAAGGTCAAATCAAACAGTTAGAATCGACAACTTTAGCTGTTTTTAACAGTGGGCCTGGAGCTGGGAGCGGTGTCTGGTCAGTCGAGTTTGCTGATCGTTCTAAAAGCAAGCAGTAAGCATAAAGCCAAAAATTGGCTTAGCCTAAGTGCGGCCACTTCATGATTCCTCCTTCACTGGGGGCTGAGGCGTGGGGGAGGGCGGGGGTGGGGGACAGGACTGAGGTGGCGGCGAACTTCTCCGTGAATGCTCGGAGCCGAACTGCTCTCTGGGCCTAGGTCTGAAAAAGGCCTGAGTCTCAGCTATGACAGATTCTCTCTCTTTCTGGGCACATGGACTGACTCGCCCCGCATCCTCCCATCCTGTCAGACCCTTTGGACACACACCTCCACCTGAAGAGTTCTTTGGCCTCGTCCAGAAAAAACAAACACACGCACGAACAAAACCAAACGAGCACACAGAAACCCTGCTGATCTCCTTGGACCCCATTCACTTCGGAGAGTCCCTCTCGTAGAAATCCCCTCTGCTCGATGATTTCACCACAGCCGCCTCCCTTTCTCCGGCACAGTGACCCCCCACCCCCACCCCTGCGTGGGCCCTGTCCCTCTACCTATCAAAAACCAAACCCCAGGAGAAAAGAAAATCAGAATGCTGTTTTGAGCCACTGGATCTGTGAAAGGAACCAAACAGAAAGCTGAAATAACCAAACCAGCCGAACACCAAAAGCGAACAGACAGATACCCCAGAAAGAAGGGCACGCTGACCCTTGCCCCTTTCCTTCCTGGAATCAGGACATAACATAGATCTACACCCCACCCCCCACCCCACCCTCCCCAGATGTCTTCTTTATGCCGGAACGAGAGTGACGTTCTTATTGTCAACGGTGCTGTTATGGAAATGACAGGCCGGCCAAGAAACAAGCACCACTCGGAGGGTTGGAGTACTCAGATTTATTACGCCGGCGGGCTCAGAGGGGCTTCTGCTCCTAAGCCTTGAGCACCTCCAAGACGTGCACGTGAGGTTTTATAGGGTTAAGTACCAGCTTGGGGTATTCGGCCAATAGGCACGCAATAGCTTTAGCAACATCATTATCACGAAAGTAGAGGCAGTGAGGCAGCAAACCAACATTTCAAGGCCAGATATGTCTCTTTGAAAATCCAGCTGGCTAGCAAAATATGAACAGGGAATCAGCAAACCGGCACTTATTAATTTAGATTTACGAGTTAGCCCAGCAGAACTCAGATCAGTAATCCGACACTTGTTACACTTAGATTTGCGACTTAGCTTGTTATCCCAGCTGGGCTTTTCCTTCACAGTGTAAAGCGGAGAAGGAGAGAATTCTGTACAAACAGACCTCGATGAAAAGAATCCTCACCCTCTTTTAGGCCCCCACCTCAACACACGTGCGCGCACACGCGCGCGCACACACACACACACACACATGCATGCACGCACGCGCGCGTATAGTTACTCCTGTTCTCTCTCTTTCTCTCTCCCTCTTCCTTTCTTACTGATTTTTTAAAAATGTTTACTGATAACACAGAAAATAATTGCTTAAATGTTGTCCAGGAATGATATTCATTTTTGAAAACATGATATATATTGTAAAGGATTTGGGCTCCCTTAGAAAAATCCCAGTCCAGGCACGATTGTATAGCACCTCCTTTCACTTTCAAGTGTCTCATTTCAGACAATAAAGTAGCCAGTCATCTTCCTTGTGCATGACCTTTGTAACTGGCACAAGTCAAACGGCACAAAATTCAGACCCAATCTCCTGATCCATATGATTCTCATATTCTTTTTTTTTTTTTTTTTTTTTTTTTTTAGCGAGTCCAGAAGCTATGGGTCTGTGCCAACCACCCGTGGCTGTTCACTATCCAGCATTTCTTCCATTATCTTTATGTTGTCCTGTTTCTTGGAAGTATTAGTGCAGCTACTTTTCCCGATGGTCTGTCTCTGTCTCTGTCTCTCACTCTTTTCTCCTTCTTTTTTTTGGGGGGGGGAGGAGGGGGATGGGTTTGATTAGGTTATTTATTTATTTTAATGGTGGTTCTGGGGATTGAACCCAGGGCATCATGCATGCTAAGCAGGCAATCTAACAATGATCTATATCCTTCTCTACACCGCCCCCCCGACCCTCCAGCACCCCCCCCCCGTCCCCGGCCAGGGCCTGTCTTTGCTCAACCCAATAGAAAAGCATTTATGTTTTGCCAGTTTCCTGGGTCCTTCTTTGTTTCATAAAACGAGAAGAAATACACGTGGAAGTTCTCTCCTATGAATTGAACAGACTGAAGATCCTTTAAATAACCAAATGAGGTGGAAGTGCAGAGAGTACCATACGGGAACACACCGAGGCACATCGTCATCAAATTGACCAAAATTAAGGATAAGGAGAAAATATTAAAATGAACGAGAGAAAAGCAACAAATAACATACAAGGGAACTCCCGTAAGGTTATCAGCTGATTTTTCAGCAGAAACTCTACAGGCCAGAAGTGGGTGGCACAACATACTTAAAGTGATGAAAGGGAAAAACTGACAGGTAAGAATACTCTATTCAGCAAGGCTCTCGTTCAGATTTGAGGGAGAAATCAAAAGCTTCACAGATAAACAAAAGCTACAAGATTTCAGCACCATCAAGCCGGCTTTACAAGGAATGATAAAGGATGGTCTCAAGTCATCAAATCCTAAGAAAAGAGAACAAAAAGATGACAGAGAAAGGGAGGGGGGGAGAGAGGGAGAGAGAGAGGGGGAGAGAGGGGGGGAGGGAGAGAGAGAGAGAGAGAGAGAAAGAGAGAGAGAGAGAGAGGGAGGGAGGGAGGGAGGGAGGGAGGGAGAGGAGACCTTCGAAAGATTGCTTTGCCTGTTTAGGGTCTTCCGTTGTTCCTTAAAAATTTTGAAATTGTTTGTTCTAGTTCTGTGAGGAATGTCGTGAGTATTTTGACAGGGGTTGCATGGAACCTGCGGATTGCTTTGGATTGTGTGGCCATGTTGATAGTATTGATTCTTCCAATGCAAGAGCACAAGGCATCTTTCCATTTCTTTGTGTCATTTCAGATTCTGGAGTATAGATAACCTCCTCGATTAAGTTTATTTCTAGGCATTTTACTGTTTTTGACTCAATGGAAGTGTTTATCCCAGTTATAAAATTCTGGTTTTTAAAGTGGAGGGGGGAAAAAAAAAAGGAAAGGAAGGGCCACAAATGGCAAAATATCCTTCTTTCTCATGGGTGAATTGTATTCCATTACGTGTGTGTATGTGTGTGTGTGTGTGTGTGTGTGTGTGTGTGTGTGTCCCCTCTTCTTTATCTATTCAAATATTGATGTGCACTTAGGATGCTTCCGTATCTTGGCAATCATAAATGATGTTGCTGCTAATAGCAGGGTGTGTGTATCTTTTTGAATTCATTCTTCTTTTGTGGTTGGCTTTATTCCTTTGATAAGTATGTAAGTTTAAAAAGCTAAAGCTCTAAACCTTCCTGGAAACAATGAACAGTACATATATGTAAATTAAAAATATATGTGCAGTAAAAACATTTTAAAAAAATAAATAAATAAAAAAGAACGAAAGACAAGGAAATTAGCTATCAAGCCGTGAAAGACATGGAAGAAACTTAAAAGACATCTTACTAAATCAAAGAAACCGGTCTGAAAATTGTTACCAACTGTACAATTCCAACCAAATGACATCCTGGAAAAGGCAAAGCTCTAGAAACAATCAAAAGATCATGGTATCCAGGGGTTTGGGGAGAGGGAGGGAAGGAGGAATGAACAGATGCAGCGTGAGGGATTTTTAAGGCGATGAAATTATTCTGTAGGATACCATAGTGGTGGCTGCATGTCATTGTACATTTGTCAAAACCCATAGAACGTACAACCTCAAGAGTGAACCGTCCTGTAAACTATGGACTTTGATGGATAATAACGTGTCCATGTCGGATCATCAGTTTTACCAAATAGGCCACACTGATGAGAGATGTTGAGGGGAGTGGAGGATATATGTGTGGGTGGGGAGGGCTATGTGAGAACTCTCTGTATTTTCTGCTCAATTCTGCTGTGAGCCTGAAACTGCTCTAGGAAATAAAGTCTATTAATCAAAAACAAAAACAAAAACAGAAACAGAAACAAAAACAAAACACCCAAATGAGGTGAACCAGGATTCAGTCATCCAAAATGGAGCTGGACGGCCAGTGGGAGGAACTTTGTTGCAGACATAGTCCTGTTTCAGGGAGGGGGACGTTGTCCCCTCCCTCTACACATCTTGAGTTCTCTGGGCTGGACTGATCCAAAAATGGACCCCAGACGGATCGTTGAGCAGGAGCGACAGGGAACCTACTGTCTTTCATTCAAGCACTCATGTCCCCGAAGCAGGCAGCTTTTCTCCGTTTTAGGACAAGAAATCAGCCCTTTGTGCGAAATGGGCCGGGCTGAGAGCCTT
Organism: Camelus bactrianus; assembly: GCF_048773025.1. Lineage (NCBI taxonomy): Eukaryota > Metazoa > Chordata > Mammalia > Artiodactyla > Camelidae > Camelus > Camelus bactrianus. The sequence continues at coordinate 139,152,698 of NC_133541.1, forward strand.
TGGTTTTGGGTGACCCGTCCGTGAAGAATCGAGACGGAGTTTGGGTTTTGGGGAGGGGGGGAAGCCCCTGAAAGAAGTCACGAGGTTGGTTGGTTTCTCTAGGCTTCCGGGGCCTGAAGGCTCTCAGTGGGTGATCAGGGTGTTTTCCTAAGTCCAGATGCAGGGAGGGCACCCTCCACGGAAGTGATCGATTTCCCGCTTTCAGGGAGACAGAAAGAAGAGTCTGAGGGTCCCTCTTGCGTCTGCTGGCCCCTCGGCTTCTTCGGTCACTCTCATTTCTAACCCATCCGTGTGCCACGGAGGCACATACATGTTTGGGGTGGCCTCCCCTGGGTCCCGACACCGGCATCAATGGGGGGAGGGGGGGCATGAGTGGTCAGAACTGTATCAAGCTCAAGGGCACCACCAACCGGTTTCAAAAACAAATCTGCCAGCAGCTGCTAGCCGCAGCCTGGTCGTTTCAAAGTTCCCGCCTTGCTCTTGTGGTGTGTTTTCTTTCGTTTCCCCTTCTCCACTTGCCCCGTGGGGTAGTCTGATGACACACACTTCCAGTGCTTCTTTCTTGCATCTGTGTCTCCTGGGCTGCAGTCCTAAGAGCCCCCCCCCCATCGCCCCCGCCCCCCCCAATCAACTCGTTTCTTTACCCTCCACCAGGTCTCCTGGCTTGGAAATCTCGGCTCACAGCATGTGTCTCGTGTCCTCTCTGAATTCACGGGCCCAGCCATCCACCCTAAGGAGACGGAGGGAGGGAAGGAAGGTTTTGACCTGGCGACCTTCCTTGCCGGCATCCTCCGGATTTGGGACCCTTCAGTGCGCCACCTGCCACCCGCCATACCACTCTCACCCTGAGGCCTAGCCCTCGGGGCTCCGTCCACGCGGACACCTGAACGCGGACGGACCTGGACGGTGGGCGGGGTGGGGGTGGGGGTGGGGTGTGGAGGGGCTTGCTTCATCACTGCCGGAACCGTGGAGGCGACCGGGACAGACGCGTCCTTCAAGAGGTGAAGGGACACGTCGCCCGGGCTAGGTCCGTGCCACAGCATGTGATTTGGCTCTAAAAAGGAAACCAGGGACCCGTGGAGCCGAGAGACCTGTGGGAGACAGGCGGGGCCGTTTCTGCGTGCCCCTGACTCCCTGAAAGAAGCCAATCTGAAAAGGTGGCATCCTGTAGGGTACCGGCTCTGGATGACATTCATTCTCAAAAGGGCAAAAGCCCCAGAGAGGGTGAAAAGATGAGTGGGGTCGGGGGTGGTGGTGGTGAAGGTTGTCTGTGTGGGTGTGTGTGTGTGTGGGGGTGTGGGTGTGGGTGTGGGTGTGGGTGTGGGTGTGGGTGTGGGTGTGTGTGTGTTGTGGCGGGGGGTTGTTGATGAATAGGTGGAGCACAGGGGACTTTTAAGCAGCGAAACTCTCCGGTAGGTAGGTCCACGATGGGATGAAAACCAACGTGCTGGATATGGCAATACCTAAGCTGGGGTGAACTGAAAGAACCCTTCTGGGTGTCCCGCCCCTCAGCCGAAGTTTAAAGTCCTTCCTAAAGCCAGAAGGTAAAGACACACGAGAGCAATCTGAGGGGCCATCGCTGAGGAGTAACAGCGAGGCCAGTGAATCCAGTGAAAGACTGACTGACGTGGGGGCCTGGGTCCCTCGGCTCGACCCCCTTCCCCGGGAAACCGAAGCCTTCGACGCAGGGATGCGCTTTGACACGCTTCTGTCTCATCGGAGAAGGCTTCTTCTGCCTGGCATTGCGTGACGGGGCCGAGAAACCCGTCCTCTCCTCCTCTGCGTGAGGTAGCGGTCGCTCCCGCCTTTGCGCAGCGGTGAAGAAAGCTACCAGAAACACGGTTCTGCGTTTCTCTCGATACCGTGGGCGAGCGTCACAGCTTTTCCTTGCGTTCCACCATGCAGTCAGATAGCATTCTCAAAACTAAGCGTGCCATGCAAATTTTCCTTTTCCTTTTTTAAAGTGACTGTCAAGAACTTAGGCAGCATCGAGTGAAAATGTTGGGCACCTTCATCTCTTGGTTTGTATGGAGCCAGCTAGGTCATCAGACCCACGTCACCATGATTTCTGAATTCTAAGATCCTTTCCAATCCATGATATTGTACACTCCTGGGTCATGGGATGTCACTATGGCTGATCAGGTCAAAGGGAATGTGTCCCTCCAGAGCACTTATTAACACGTCAGTTTATTTAAACGACAACAAAGGAAATTCCCTTCGGGCGATATTCATTCCACACGCTAAAGGAAAGCGATAGGTTGTGTGCCTGAGCCCACACAGTGTGACGCAGGAACGGGGTGGGGGTTGAGGGAGGAGGAACTCTGGCTAGTGTCCAGGACCTAACGGGAGATAGAGTGGAGGATTTTTGCCCTTCTTCAGGGACAGGGTGAATCGGCCCGAGGTTGACTTGTGCGCTCAGAAAGAGGGCCTTTACCGGATGCCCCGAGCAAGCAGACTTTTCTTTTCTTCTTCTTCTTTTCTTTTTTCAGTTTTATTGACATAGGTTTGACATACAGCCCTCTATCAGTTTCAGGTGTACAGCACAATGATTTGACTTCCATAGACTGTGAAGTGATTATTAGGTAACTTTAGTGACCAGGAAACAACGATATGTTAAAAGGGGGTTTAATCAACAGAACTGCTATTTCTGATGATCATCTATTCCTAAGAGAAAGGACAGATGAACACTCCAAAATGCAGGAAGTGCATAGTCACAGAATGATGAACAATCTTTACCCGTGCCGACGTTTTGACGCCAGGATACGTGGAAAGCTGAAGTTTTAGAACATAGAAATATTTGGCTCTCCATTTGACCTGGAAATCTCCTTGTTGGAAAGAAGCTAATTTCTCCTCCTCATCCTCGTCCTCCTCGTCCTCGTCCTCGTCCTCCTCCTGCCTTTTTAACTAAAAAAATAAAAAAATAAAATAAAATAAAATTTTTTAACAAGAAGTTTTTATCTTTTTGGAGGGGGGACGGGTCATTAGGTGTCTTTATCTACGTTTCAATTAATTATTTAGATTTATTATACGTTTTCAGTGGTGGTACTGGGGACTGAGCCCAAGGCCTTGTGCATGCTGAGCACGCACTCTACCGCAGAGCTCTACGCTTTCCCAGAAAGGAGCAAATTTCTAAACATAGAACTGGATGAGTAGGTCAGCTTTTTGATCTCATAGAAGCAGCGGCCCAGTTCTCTGGGGGGAACCCTCCTTATCTTGTCCATCTCGACAACGTCAGAAACGTCTGTCTGCATAGCCCACAGTGGCCTGAGACTGAGGCCAGGGGGCTGAATCAGGTAGAACCTGAAACCGAATGGAAGAAACAAACAAACAAAAAAGGGTGGGGAGGGGCACGCGGAGGCCTTTTTAAACGTACACACTGCTGCGTGGTCTCCCTCATCGAAACTCTAATTCGCAGCCTTCTTAAGGAGAAATATACACCTGAAACGTCTTTTTTCCACACAGAGTTTAAAAGCTTTCACCCTCCGAGCCGAAAAACCTTACCCGTCCCATCGGTTCTTTCTGAGTGAGTGGGTTCTCTAGTGTCCTACGCGTCTGCTGGGAAACAAGCTGCTGGAGAACCAGCAACTAGAAACCAAGCTGCACCAGCATTTCCATGAGCGTAAAATCTTACATTCACACTTACTTGCTTAAAAATGCACACGCCTGCTTTGTTTTCATGTTTTACACAGTCGATGACCTATAACATGTATGATGCTCAAGAAATTGTGTGAGGGGCAATCCTGAGATTGACCGTGAGGGCGCAACAGATGGCAGATATTTCCTTAGGGTAAAACAATGGACGGTCATGGGAAGCCAGATCATCCATTAACAGAACTTGGTTCTGGCAGGAAAGCATGTGGTTTAACCCCGGGGAAATATTTGCTATCTCGAGATGTCCCAGAGGCAATCACAGGATACACTTAGAAATTTTGCATCCCCCGAGGAGGGTGATTGTTCCTGGAAGGGATAGGCCTGAAATGAATCAGTTAGCCAGCAAGCAGAACTTCGTGCTTCTGGCATGAAATATCTAAAGCCCCACCTCTTTGATCGCATTTCTTTTTTTTTTTTTCCCTGAGCCGTATACTCCCAATAAACAGGATGTCGACCAGGCTTTTGGCACTCTAGATCCACGAGACCTTGAGTCCCCTGGTCCCATTTTCGCTCTTTACTTGGTCTCTTTGTTTCTTAATTCTTGCGTCGCCCGTCCTCAGACACGGTCCCGAGCTGCGCTGGACACAGCACCCGTCCTACCCGACTCGTGAGTGACCTATAGTTTTTAAATGAAAGCTACAAAATCTCTGGTCATGTCGATCTGCTGGTCTCGTCTGTATGAGACAGGGCAGTACCTGAGTTTCAGAGACACACACAGACACACACACAGACACACACACACACACACAGACAGAGACACACACACACACACACACACACACACACACACACACACACACACACACACACACACACTCTAAAGGGAACAAAGAACAAAGAAAGATAGAGAAAGAAAAAGAAAAAGGCTCAGGGGAATAAAGGATTCGCTTGCTCTCTGTGACATGACCCAGTAGACCTAGTTGTCACGAGACAGGAAGCTCAACTCTCCGTGTTTACATTATCTGTTCCTGAGCTTTCTTGCAGAAAATTCTCATGCGTTTCTTTCCCCTCACGGAAGTCTTCTCTACTCCCCACAGAGCCTGGGGCGATGGCTCTTCACCCTGGAGCCGCCTGCGGCCGATCCAAGATATCGGATGATTTATGGAAGTGATCAGTGATCCTGAGACAAAGCCCTTCCTTTAGGTAGAAAAGCATGGCCCCTGCTGCTCAGGGAGCTGGCACTCCCCCTCCCTCTCCCCTCATGCCACCTTCTCCTTTGTGCACAAGCTATCGCTTTCGCAAAAGAGCTTGGCTTGCCTGAGAGTCTTGTGGAAGCCATCCTCATTTCTATGGTACTGCCGTCCAAGGATCTGGAAAGGGCCCGGTCCCATGTATGCATGTATGCATGTAGGCACTTGTGTATGTCCCCGGCTTGTAGGCCTGGCATGTTTCTTCCTCCACATACACTTGCCAGAGTTCATTCATGAAAGAGCTCTATGGAACTGGTTTTCAAGGGAACATGCAGGCAGGGAATGCGAACAGGAAGGAACCCAAATGTTTTCCTTCAGGTTGACATGATCTAGGACAGATCCTTTCATCCAGAAAAGCAAATGTCAAGGGATCGGTCTCGTGAAAAGAGCCATGTCTTGATTGTGACGAGCAGCATTCGAGGTGAAACTTTTCGCCTCCCTAGGTTTACCCCGAATCCATTAAGTTCCTGTGGGTTATCTCTGTCATGAAACGTGTCAGCCAGGAAAAAAAAAAAAAAAAAAAAAAAGAGTCTGGGAGCGATGGTTGGCTCGGTCTCAAGTCTCAGGAAGTGTTCACACCCCAAGCAGTCCGAGGGGGTAGTGTGTGTGTGGGGGGGGGGGAGGCGGTCCATCTCTGAAACATTGGTGCCTCCTCCACGTAGTTTTTGGTCCCTTGCAACTGAAGCATCTGGCGACGTCCCTGGAATGTTTAGATCGTTTCCAAAGAAGATGAGATACGGAAGCGTTCGTTCCTGGCTCCATGAGTCGAAGGGGACGTGCTTTAATATCTTTCTGACAGAAAAGACTCGAGATCTGTCAGTGTGTTGGCCGACATGACTGGTATACCTTCGGAGGATGGATGGACCTACAGACAGACAGACAGACCGGAATACATACATACTTACTTACATACGTACATATGTAAACATACAATACAATACAATACAATACAATACAATACAATACAATACAATACAATACAATAAAACAAAACAAAATGAAACAGAATAAAATAAAATAAAATAAAATAAAATAAAATAAAATAAAATAAATTAAATTAAATTATATTAAAATAAAAGGATGCTGTGAGGAGAAAGTGTCTGTTTCTGGCTAGGACCAAATCATGTCCCTACGTGGACCGGTTGGGAAAGACTGGTGTCCCAGATGGTTCACCGTGACTTCCTCGTGAACATTTGCTGTGACCGATTCGGGCTTCGGAACAGTCACGGTCTCGTTCTGAGGAACGTCTCCTGGAAAGCATGTGGAGACCGTCTTCGTCTGCCGTCCTTAGGAAACGTTCCAGCAGAGCGGGTGTCCGAGAGCCTCTAGGGGCGATGGCTATGCTTTGTGGACGTCTGTCCCTCTTCAGGCCGAATTTCATGGAAGTATGCTGATCTGGCCAGCCGACAAGTCTGAATGGGGGTGATTTTTTGGTAGAAATGCGCGTCCTTGGAGAGACCAGGGGAAGGGGAGCATGTCTCAGTGGAAACTCTCGTACAGCGTGATAGAGATGAGAATGCGGTTCTGTGTCATCATCTTTGCGTGCTTCCCGCCACCCTCCCCCTCCCCGCCCCGCCCCGCCTTCCACTGATACGCTGGGCCACGTCACGCGTGCTTCGAGTTTTCTCCGATGGTTGGCCAACGCTCTTCCGACTCCCGTTGCCCATGGTTCTCCCGCTTTGGACTTGGCATCCTCGAGAACCAAAGCCGCCCTTTCCCTGAAGCCCCGCCGAGCCGGGCTGAGCAGCTGGACATCCGCTGGAGAGAGGTCACTGCCATGTCCCCTCTCGAGACCCTCCTCCTGCCCGTTGCTGTGGAGGCCACTCAGAAAGTGGACCTGAACCCGCATGCGTTTTTCAGGCCACCCGAGCCTCTTCGAGCCCGACGCCTAGACATCTTCCTGACTGGTGGCGCTCCGGACTCACACCCTGGGTTTCTCGTTGGCTTCAGCCACGGACCTTTGTCTTCCTGGAACGAAAGACCAGACCGGTTTCATCAGGTGGAACCACCTGCCTGGTGGCGGGACTGTCGTGGAACCCTATGGACCACCCCGAAGTGTATATGCAGCCCAAGGGTGATCTCTCCAGTTGAACAACCATCGAGGCCCAAAAGGACCCCTGCCCCGGGAAGAAAGAAACTTTGACCTTGACCCTTAGCTGCCCGAACGAGAATTTGGATCAGGGTTGGGTAGGGTGATGGAGATCTCCCTTGGCACAGTTCCCGTGTGCGGGACTTTCAATGACTCTGTCTTCCTGAAAGGACACCCGCCCCCTGACCACGCTGTCTCGTCATCAGTTTGTTTCCACGAGGGACGAACCGTCATTGTGTGCACGACAAAGTTGGCCGCTGCCTGTTTGGTCCGCCATCGCTCCGTAAGGGACCGACGAAGTGTGCGTCGTGACCAGTGACCGATTTCGGAGCCCGTGGGTGGTGGGCGGGTGTGTATCTGTTTTCCAGGTCACGCGCGACGCGGTGTGTCGTGGTGTGGCCCGCCCGGCCACCCCACCTCCCTTCCCCCATGGAAAATCAAGGGAGAGTATTGCCCGAGACAGACGAAAGTGCAGCCACGAAACCTAAAAGGATGACCCTGGATGTCAACTTGGAGGTGGCTAGGAGACGGCTGAGCATGCATAGGATCACACTGCACTGCCACCGTGTGGGATGCCGCACATGTGTCGCCGTCGTGGTTTTCATCTCCTCCACCTATTGCCCTCACCTACATCCACTCTTTATCTCACTGAACTCTTTTTTTTTTTTTTTTTTTTTTTTCCGGTAAGACAGTGAGAATTTTCCCTCTCTCTCTCTCTCTCTCTCTCTGTCTCTCTCTCTCCTACTGTCTCTCATAATTGACCTGACAAGGGGATGTCCGTTTTCACGTGTCCAACATAGCGATTCGGGATTCTTCCATGTTCCACGATGATCACCGTGATGAGTCTGGTTACGGATCAGTCACCGGACAGCGTCATGACAATAGTATGGATTGACTCTACTCGCCCTGCTGTCCATGACCTCCCGTAATTTGTGTATTTATTAATTGGAGTTAACTGGAAGCTTGTACTTTTTCCTCTCCCTCACCCATTGCACTCATTGTTCCTTCTTGGTATCCATGAGCCTGTTTCAGCTTCCTTGCATGTGTTCCTGCGTATTGTCTTGGGGATTCTGCCTCGAAGTGACAACATCCCTCTCGAACTTAAGTCACTTAGTTAACATCATCCCCTCTAGGTGTAGGTCTCTCCAGACCACGTGGCACTGTCCATTCGTCCATCCGCGGGCCCGTAGTGGAACTGCCGGGTCTTCCAGGAGTTTTCTGTGGAATGTTTTGAGGGACTTCTGTCCTGTTTTCCCTAATGGCTTTCCTCCACCTCCGTTTCGCCCTCTCCCCCTCGCCCCCACCACCAACCCCTGTTCCGTGTTGCCTTCTGTCTTCCGTCGGAGAGCGGAGTCTGTCAGGTATGAGTCGAGAGCTCTGTGTCCGCCTGCCAGCCCGCCCACCCGGCCCCATCTCGAACGGTGGTCTCTATCACGTGTTCCGTCAGGAGCAGGCACTTTCTGCTTGTTTTTGGAACTTGCTGTCGAGATTCCAGGTTCTGGGCCTGTCCGGATATCTCTTGGAAACGGAAATGTGTGCGTTTTCCCCTTTTTTAAATTGTGTTCGTTTGTTTACTTACTTATTTATTTATTTACTTACTTACATTTATTTATTTATTTAGGCCTTTTTTTTTTTTTTTTGGTTCTTGCTGCTGTTGTTGCTTTCGGTGGTTGTTTGTTTATTCGGGGAGGGGAGGTAATTCGTTTCTTTTGCTGGTTTGTTGCCTGACTTAGTGATTGCCTGACTTACCGACTTCCTTATTGACTTGAACGGAAGTCCTGAAGATCGAACCCTGGACCTCGCGCGTGCTGGGCAGGCACTCTGCCGCTGAGTTCTACGCTCCATCCTCCCCCTCGCCCCCTCCCCCATTTGGGGGAGGAAAAAAATAATTTTTTTTTTCCTTTTAAACTGAAAACGTCCGTTTGGGTCTCCTGCACGTGTTTCATCCCTGGTTTTCTGGCTTCTAGGAGGTGGAGTTGACCGAGTTCTTGGACTGTTGAGGAGAGGAACCCCTGATGGGCTGCGGTTGTGCTTTTTCTACGGTGTTTTTGTTTTTGTTTTTAAACCCCAGAGTAGTTCTACAACTTGATTTCCCTTTGGTGGTGGGTTTTGTCGTTTGTTTTCATGTTTCCTTTCTTTCTTTCTTTCTTTCTTTCTTTCTTTCTTTCTTTCTTTCTTTCTTTCTTTCTTTCTTTCTTTCTTTCTTCTTTCTTCCTTCCTTCCTTCCTTCCTTCCTTCCTTTCTTCCTTTCTTCCTTTCTTTCTTCCTTTCTTCCTTTCTTTCTTCCTTCCTTTCTTCCTTCCTTTCTTCCTTTCTTCCTTCCTTCCTTCCTTTCTTCCTTCCTTTTTCCTTTCTTTCCTTTCTTTCTTTCCTTTCTTTCCTTTCTTTCTTTCCTTTCTTTCTTTTCTTTCTTTTTTTTTTTTTTTCGGATGGGGCTACAGTTTCCTTGTCCACGTTGACTGTGTCAAACACACACACCGACACACACACGCACACACAGACACGCGGATGCGCATGCACAGTGTTGCTCTGTGTAGATGCACTGAACCTCGATTTACCGAGCGGGTGGCTATCGACTCGCCCCCCCGAACCCCCGCCCGCATTTTTTTGTTTTCCCTCCTCCTTCCTGCGGTTGTGGTCAGCCGTGCTGACGTCCGTGTTCTCACGACCGACCGCGAGTGCGTTTTCCCCACGCGCCCGTTTGTTGTCTTTGGGCTTTGTCGCGATCTGTGCCGAGATCGATTTCTCTTTCCGCTTCGATGGGGTTCGCGGTCTTCATCCTTTCTTTTCTAGCTTCTGGGCTTTGCCTGTCTGCTTTCGAAAGACCTCCTGCATTCGAGAGGACGGACTCCAAAGCCGATTCCTGCGTTGTTCTCTGAGCGCTCGCCTGGTTTCGGTTTGCCAGCCCCCCGCCTTCCCTCCCTCTTCCCCTCCTCCCCTTCCCAACCTCCCACCCGGGAACCCGGGATCTCGTCCTGGTCGCTCTGGGCCACCCGCGGCGTCGGCCCCGGCAACGCCGGCGTGTCCGTGTGATCTCCCCCGCCCGGGGAATCGCGTGGGGAGCGCGTCCCCTTCGCGGCAGCCGCCCGGCCGGCCGTGTCTTGCCAAACCCCGGCTCCCTCCGTCCTCCCCGCCCTGATCTGTTGCCGGGGGTCGCGTCGCGCCGCGTCGCGTCGTGTCGCCTCGTGTCGTGCCGTGCCGTGCCGTGACGAGGGTGAGCGGGCTCCGAGGCGGATGCCACGGGGCCGCCCGGCGCCTCAGTCCGGGACGAGCTCGGGCGTTTGGGCGGCCGGCGGCGGTCGGGATCGGTTCCGGGGACGTTGGCGACGGTTGTCGGGCGCCATCTGGCTGCCGCTCTGAGATCGTCCCTCTTCTCCCGAGCGTCGGCGACCTCGGCAAGGGATGGGGCTCGGCGGCGGGGCCCGAGGCAGACTTCGGGGAGGCTGGCGACACCGGCGGTGACAGTCCCCGTGGCGCTGAGCCGCGGGCGCGTCCTGCTCTCGGCGCAGATTGGACTCGCAGGATGATGAGGGGGTGACTGTCGCCGCGCTCCCGGGATCTCGTGTGCCGGGGGAAGCCGTGTGGCCTGGCCTGGTCGACCAGCATCCGCCTGTGCCCCTCCAGCCGCGGGAGACCGACCCGAGCCGATCGGACACGGCCTGCGCCTTGCCGCCGCGGGGGAAAGGGAGAGAGTGTCCCGCGCCCGGGCCGCCGGCGGCTAGGTGGTCAGGCCCTCGTCTGCGTCCCTTGGACGACTGCTCCTGAGGCGAGGAGCGGCCCGGGCCCAGTGCGGTGAGGCCGTGGACGGGCGCGCTGGGGTTCCCGGTCGTCGGAGGCGCCTCCTTGGATGAAATGTTTTCTGAGTCCCGATGGATCCGGAGACGTGGCTGGGCCGGCCCCTGTTGGCGCGGGAGGCCTGGGAGGGGGTGCCCCCCGGCCCGTAAGCCTGCCCGCGTGGGTTCTGGTGGCGTTGGAGGGACCGAGACTTCATCCGGACTCGGGGACCGGCACGGGGGCGTCCTGCGAGGGATGTGGGGGAGGCAGGCTTTCCCCGGCCCGGGGCCCGGGGCCCGGTGCTCGGGAGCGGTCCCTCGTGGGGGGCCCTCTCGTCGGAGGCGCCTCTGTGGCATCTCCCCGAGTCCCCCGGCCACGCGGGCGAGAAAAGGGCAGGGCGTCCCCGGCCTGATCCCGTC
>NC_133541.1:140064320-140211820 GCF_048773025.1 Camelus bactrianus
CTTAGATTTGAGGAAATATGGTTTATATTATTTCTCTTAAAGGCTGCTGATATGCTCCATCATCAGTACAATTTCTCACACTTCACATTATTATGAGTGATGTGATTCAATTTCACAAGGCAGCAGGATGAGGTAATACTACTCTCAAAATTTTACAGGTAAAAAACTTTAGAACACATAATAATTTGTTTCCTCCAGCAACTGGGCATTCGATTTAGCATATTTGCCTCTGTCTTTCTAAACCAGTATCATTCCAAAAATAAATAAATAAGTAAAAATCTTAGTCCTTATCCATTTCAAAAGGAATGAAAATAAAGTTGAATGTGTGGTAAGAAAAGCTAATTTTGAGATCTAGCAAGGCCATATAATTTGAGGCAATCATCTAGTTTCTAAGAACTTCAGGGAACTCAGCTATTAAAAGAAGGACTAGTGGAAATTTAAATCAAGACTGGAGCCTAATTCATAGCAGAAAAATATACAGACATATATACAGACACAAATGGATAATGACATGCTCTGCCAACCTTATAGAGTGTATAATTAAATGCCATTGCAAATGGCCTGCACTTCAATAGCCCTTGTGTGCCAGACACTCATCTATAAATGATATATGAAGTGTACAGACAAGGACTACCATATAGAATAGTGGTGAGGGTTTCCAGCCACAGCCCCAGAATTCCTGGCTGCAGCCCCGGGCCCACCGCTGACTGAAGGCGAGGTCTTTGGCATGTCTAGCACCCCCTGTGCCAAACCTTCAGCTGTAAGACAGGGACATGGACAATATTTATCTCCGAGGGCTATGGTGAGGATTGAATGAGTTAATACATACAAAGCACACAGAAGAGCACATATTAAGCACTCAAATGCTGACATCAATATTGTTTACATAATAGTGCCATATTAATATTCACTTCTAAGAAAGGCAAACTGTGCATCTATGGAGGATACTAACGGACTGTCCCCCTGGGATGGCTTTTAATTTTATTGTATGAATTTGCCAGGGCACTGTTAAAATTTGTTACTGTGTTTTTTACCTTAGTGAAATGTTTATAGGTTCAAGTAATGTATCTATTTCTGTGTTAAAAATCTAATTGAAACATATGTGGAAACATTAGACACTGACATTCTAGGGCTTTGCTATGCAAAATAGAATTTTGAGGACCACCAATTCAGCATCCGCCAGCTGCTTGTTAAAAATGAACAATCCCAGAATACACAGTACATTTGGCCAATATACTTTATGTTTCTTTTCCATGGGAGGGATAGTTTCTCAGGCTTTTCTCTTCTTCTTTTAATACTCAGTACTTCCTTTTCTGTGCCTGTAAGGCTCCTGGATGCTATTCAGTCTATTTATAGAAGGTGCAACACTAGTTTTCAAAATTTTTCAAAAATCAAATAACATTATCTAGGCCATAGAAGCCTTTTACAAATGTACTTTTATGCAAATCAGATACTAGGAGACAATACTCAAATCCAAATAAAGGTTGCTTTAAAGCTCATGTTGTTGCTTTATAGCACAAAACAGTGCAAGCCAAGAGGGAGGAGTAGGTAACCAATGCAACATGAAAAACTGATATCTAAGATTGGGTATTGCTAATTAAGGTTACAAGTTCAAAGCCTTAATCTTTATACACAAGTACTTGAATTTCTGAAATAAGTGGTTTGCGTCACCTCATTACTACAGTACATTGGTTCTCAAATTCTCGTCCCCTAATCATCAGTATCACTTGTGAACATGTAAGACTTATACTCCTGGGTTTCTCTCCAGACCTGCTGAATCAAATACCAGGTTTGGGGACCAGCATCTATGGTCCTACAAGCCCCCAGATGATCCTGATGATTGCTAAATTGTGGGAACTACTGGAATAGTGGTTTAGGCACAGTACATTTATGCCGAGTTTTCATCACTAGTTTGAATTTAATTCTGCCTGGTCAAGTGTGAAAATGTATGAATGTTGGAATAGGACACAAAAATAAGGAAACCCAACATGTATGCCTGCAAATAAGTGCATCTATGACAAATTATAAAGAATTATGTGAATTAAAGCTGATGTAATTCAAAGTCACTGCACATTTACTTGATTGTCTACTATGTATGTTTGCAGAATTATTTATAAATTTTCTATAACCTTAAACTTTTTACAAAAATATAAGTATGCAAGCTTACAAGGTAGAAATAAAACCTGATTCGTTGACGGGGGTGGGGGGGAGAAAATAAAGATAGATAATGTGAAAAAACAGTAAGTTCCCTAAGACAGGATCCTTAGGTCTTGACAGGATTATCTGTCTCCCTCTACACCAACCATAAATTCCTATTTACCACAATTTATTTCATTCAGGCATTTTCTTCTTTTTTTTTTTTTAATTGAGTTATAGTTAGTTTACAATGTTGTGTCAATTTCCAATGTAGAGCACAATTTTTCAGTTATACATGAACATACATATATTCATTGTTGCATTCTTTTTCATTGTGAGTTATTCAAGTACTTTTAATCTTTAATAGACCATCATTCAGCACACTGCTTTTAGTGTCTGCATGTAACTTTTGATAAAATTTTACAAAGGCTTTGAATTATAATTCTGGAAGGAGCAAAGTTCAAGTGTATATAACTACAGTTAGAAATACAGTATTTAAAACACAACCAAGAAGAAAGAGAAAATCTTCTATAAGACATTTTTAAAGACCAATATCCAGGTTTAGCTCTTTTTAAGGTAACAAAATAAAATTCAAAACTATTTAAATCTCCTAATGAACAAATAAAAATAACAGGGCACAGACGTCAAAACTATGTTCTCACTATATTTATTAAATGTGAAACAACTATAAATAAACTAATTAAGGAATAGTCCTATACAAAGTATGGGGAAGAAGGAAAAATGAATTTTATTCTAATGACAAACACTATCTCAGCAAACAAAAATAGTTTAAAAAACCACATAATAAAAACACTCTGCTTGTACCCACTGACTTACTGTATATCTTAGAGACTAACAAGTGCTCCTTCCCAAATTTTCTGCTACCCCTTCCCAGCATGACAAACCGTACATTTCCAAATCTAAATAATATATTTCTGAGGCTTGTCCCGTAAATAAGAATCTCTTTCAAAAGATTTACCTCTAATGACAAAACACATTTTACACATAGAAAATAATTATTTATAAACATCACTTTGCTCCCTAAGCCTTTAGATTTGACCTAGACAGGCTTCTTCTACTGCTAAAGATGTATCTGGGATGCCTGTCCTGTTGATGATACCAAGGGCAAGACTGAATTTAATTTAAAAAATGCAAATTACTGCAAGTTGGTTAAATTACAGGTTTAATTTCATAATTATTTCGTATAAGAAAATAAACGTGGAAAATGCTTTTCAAGAGTCTGTTTATCTTCTAATATCTGTATAGGATTAAATCTGATTATTTTCCCCTCCTATTTCCGTACTGCAATTTTCAATATAAAACTTTTCACTGAACGGGGAGGGCATAGCTCAGTGATAGAGTGTGTGCCTAGCATGCACATGTTCCTGGGTTCAATCCCCAGTACCTCCTTAAATAAATGAATAAATAAATAAATTTAATTATCTCCCCCAAAATAAATAAATACAAACACAAATAAAAAAAAACCCTCCTCCACTGAAACAAGAGGCAGCAGCACGGTGACTAAAAGCATAAACCACAGTCAGATGATCTGGATTTGAATCCTAGTTCTGTGAATTCAAATTCCTAGCTATACATTCTTAGAAAATTCTCTGAATCAGCTCTTCTCCCATAAAAAAGGCTTGTTAGTATCTATTTCATAGGGACTGCTGTGAGAAATAAATAACGTATGTATATATCCTTAGCAGAGGGTCTGATATATTGCAAACATTCAATAAGTGGTAACAATGATAATCAAAACAAATAATGATCAAATTATTAATTTATCAAATGATCAAATCTACACTTTTATCCTGTAGATTCTCAGCCCTCTCCTAGTTAATTCTTTATAAATAACTAGGGGCAGCTCTGAGGTATAAAATCAATCATCATAAGAAAGAGACGTAGCAGGCACCTTCCTCACCCTTGTTCTCTCCCATGTTTCAACAGCCTTAGTCATTATCCAAACTTGAGTATAAAGACCTGCTCACACTGGGCAGAGGAGATCAGAGGCCATATTTAACACCTGTACTTAATGATAGCTCACCCACGGTGTAAGGCTGATACCATATACTCATTTTTCCAACACATTCAACATGAGAATGGGGACTTAGGTGGAAAAGAAATCAACCAAAAGCATCTTTCAGGAAGTACCTGTTGGATCAAAAGTCTCATTGCTGAGTCAAGAAGAAGGTCACCTTAATGCATCACATGTACCAAAAGAATAGGCTGTTTTATACTTTCTAGAAATGAAGGGAAACGTTCACATGAAATCTCTATCAACTTTTGTGACTGTCTTCTAATTCATTTAATAAATATTTTTTGAAAACCTTTGGACTGACACTACACTAAGCACTTGGATACAAAAGTGACAAGATAATAATATTCTCCTCTTGCAGAGCCTATTAGAAAATCGTTCCCTTTTTTTTTCTCTCTCATTCATTGGTTGACTTACTATATGCCACTATGTGGCAGCAAATGTTAGGCATTTAGGGGAGGAGAGATTCACTAAAAAGATAAATAAGATAGAACCACTGTCGTCAAAGAACTGACAGGCTAGTAGAAGAGAAAAATACAAATACCTATGTTAAGTGCTATGAAGCCACATAGATACTGTGCATAATCAGGAGGAAAAACAACTAACTCTACTCACATTAACCAGGAAAGTCTTTCTAAAGAAGATGGTATTTAAATAGAGTTTTAAGGGATAAATGTTTCACAGAAGAAAGGAAAACAGTACTCCAGACAGAGGAAATAGCCAGGTGCAGATACATACATGAAACTATATACATGCACACACACATACACACACACAAACTGCATTAAATATATACATGTTACATACAAATGGAGATACAGTCAGTTTTTAGATGGAAGCAGTCATTTGAATTACAACACAGAAAATGATGCAATTGCCTACTTTTCCAATTCTCCCAAAGATGGTACACAGCTAATAATATATATATAAGGGAAAAGTTAGTTCCTTCCAATTCCAGCCTTAGAGCATTAGCACTTAATTCTCTCCCTGAAATAAAGGGAGGTTTGAATGCTAGGTTAAATCTGGACTAGAAAAGGCTCTCCCTTAAGCAAAGCATCAATTCAGGTTGGAAAATAAAGGAAAATAGCAAGGGTATCAAATTAGAAGCTCCTTAAATGGACAGGGTTCAATTTTAAACAGTAGGAAAAAAATTAATTCCTCAGAGAGTAATAAAACTTGAAGGAAGAAAGGGAAATCAGACATGATGCAAGGTTTCTCCCAATGATCATTCTATTAACATTGATACTTGCTTTTTCCATTAGTGTGTACTTGACTTTACACATATTTACATATCATGGTACTCACATTCTGTAAGCCCCCTAACTCTTGCTATACATTCACGTGAATAGTTTGCCATTTAAAAAAATTAAATTCAGGCAGATGGGGTGAATAAATTTTTTTTAATTGTATAAAAATTAGTAAAATCTTCCTGGAAACCCTTCCTAGCTTCTGAATATTAAGTATAAATACTTTTACTTTTTGAGTAATTGCCTTATCATCGTAAAAAAAAATCATGAAATCTGTTAATTTTCCTTTATGTCTATGTTTTAAAATGTGGGTTAGAGGCTTATCCATGTCTATGCTTTATCTTTATCAATAATCAGTATTTACACACAATATAACTGGTAAAGTACCTTATACTACAAAGGAAGTAATCAAATGAGAAACGGAGAATTTAATGATGGAGCAAGATTTCCCAAACTTGGTATATTTGACCTTTTGGACCAGATCATCCTTCATCATGGGGTGCTGTCCTGTACAAGGTTTACACCTGGCCCCTACCAACTAGACACCAGCAGCACCCTCACACACAACTCTCCCCTACTTGCGACCATCAGAAACATCTGCAGATGTTGCCAAATTCCCCCCTGCGGCCACTGCTGCATGCGGGCAGCGTGCTGCGCTTCTCAGTGGTTATCTCACTTCACCTAACATAGTGTCCATGAAATAGTTGTTATTTCCCCAGCTTAACAAATAAAGAAACTAAAGCCAAGAAAATTAAACAACTTGCCAAGAGTCACGTAACCAACAAGTGTGGCAGCCCGTACCGAACCCACACAACGGGGCTTCAGTCCCTGCTCTAGTCACCGTTCTGTTGTCTCTTAATACCTCAGCATTTTTCATGTGACACTTGAAAAGTAATATTTTGAATCTTATCTGAAAATAAAAAAGTAAAATTATCCACACAAGAGGAATTTAAATTAAAAGACTCCCAACCTAAATTCAGGATAAACTAACAAGTATTTTTTAAGCACTGACTGTATGTATGCCCAGTACCAACTTTAGGAACTAGAGTGATTCAAAGAAAAAAAAACTACATTTATTAAGGATTTGGCCCAAGACCTTTTCCACACATTACCTCTCTGAAGTCTCACAACATCTCTGTGAGGTTGGTATTAATATCGTCGGTGGATGTAGACAGTGTACCAGGTTCTTGTCCCATCCCAGAAAGAATTCTGAGATAAGATGTAGTGTTTAAAAAAGGTAAAGTGAGAACTTATTAAGGGATGGATTGTACACTCTCAAGGGGAGAGCTAGCAGGCTCAGATGAGCAGCTGCCTTGTGTTTCTCTGGCAAGTTAGTTACATAGGTTGTAAAAGTGAATGGGTGGGTTATTCATTAGGGAAGGAAGGGTTTGGGGTCAGATTCCCTGATTGTCATCCCAAATCCACATTCCAAAAGAGAAAAGAGATTTTTGTCCTTATTTAGTCTGGATCAGAAGTGTCATGGCATCAGTGCATGATGGATACTTCTAATCTGCAAGGCTAATATTAATGAAATGAAGGCATAATGAGAAAAAGTTTCATTCAGACACTGGAAGTTCCTGCCTTTTCTCGCCTTTATTGGTCTCCAGGCCACTGATCACCCCTAAATGTGTGACCACTTATGAGCTTAAAGATTCCTGCTTTTCTTTCTCTGCCCATGGACCCCTGGTTCTTACATGATATGTGGTTTCCTGCATTTGGCCTGTGCCCCTCATTTCTGCCCAATTGCTGCCATTTGGTCTGTGTTCCCCTTTCTCTGCTTATATCTAGCTATCTGCCTGCTCTAACATTACTTTTTTCAAATGAGGAAGCTAAGGCTCAGAATAGAAAGGTAGTCCCTGACCTAAGAAGGCTTACAATTCAATTGAAGAGACACAAACACACAAAAAAATGTTTTTTTAAAGACAGAGAATAAGTTAAGTATCTCAGTTAACAACACAGAGGGTGAGAAATAAAAATGAGCAGAAGGAAAGTATGAAGGAGGATTAATAAAATGGCTCACTTAGGCTAACAGATTACTTATTCTTATGCTCACCCTTAAAATGGTCAACTGACCTGACTGACCGGTTGCTACTCATGGTTACAGACCCATTGTTGAAACTGAAGCTGTTGATCTTACTGTTTCTAACTTATTCCAGTCATTGAAAGTCATCATCATGCTGGGTCTCTGAGTCCTTCTCCAAGAAGAAGGTCCAGTCACAGGACTGTCACCTTATAAAATACCCTGAATTACCAAGAAGACCACACCTTGAGATAAAGCAATCTAACCACTACCCTCCATAGAACTGATCACCTGAAGGCATCATAACACCATTCTGAGTTTTCTGATGAGAAAATGATTGTGTTGATGGTTGTCAATGCTTTATTGTTTGAGCTATGGCTCTAGAACCACCCTACCCACTCCATCCCCAAGGTGGGTACACAGTTTGGAAGGCACTAGCCTGCTGTGAATCCCCTTTGCCTGACAAAGCTTTAAAGCTGCCTCTTTTATTCTAAGCTCCAAGACCCAGTCTCTGAATTCTTTGGCTTGTCAGGGACCGGGAGCCAATCTTTTGGCAACAAGCATACAGTTAGATTAGTCAGGGAATAGTTCTTAAAAAGGGTTTCTAGTATCCTCTCTTAAGAAAGGAAATGCATGAGCAAACTGTAAGAAACTGAGGAGGAGAAACACATCTGAAAACAACAAGAAACAGAAGCGTGGGGACTGAAATGTAAGCTTTGTGATAGCCAATGCAAGCAGCAACTCAGGGAAATGATGAGGAGTGATACGTGCCTTAAAATTCAGATGGAGCAGTAGCTGGAGATGAGACTAGCTCTGTGCTTTTAGGGCGCTCCTGCCACAAACACTCTAAGGCATAACTACAGGAATGAACAAAAAAGGGCTGAAGGTGAAGACTAATGGTTGGTAGTGGAAGCTTAGACATATGGAGTCAAACACCAAAATTCATAAGATGGGTGATGGGTCATCTACTTTGCTTTATGCATTTTGTCTCCCCAAGCAGAATGTAAGTTTCCAGAGGGCAGGGGGCTTTATGTCCTGTTCACTTAGATCAATGTCTGTCATAGTAGGTGCTCAGTAAATGTCTGCTGCTGAATAAAGGCAGTTTTCAAAACAGTTCACCTATTCAGAAACTAAGGCCACAAATGTATTCAGCGTTCAAAAAACAAAAAACAAACAAACAACAACAACAAAAAACCCAGCAAGCACACACACAGAAATAAGAAGACTATTGTCCTATTCAACTTTATTGCAACAACTAACATTTACTGGGCACTAACTCTGAGAAGACACTGTGATCCATTATCTCAATCCTCTTAGCTGCCCTGTGACAGAAGTAGGTAGTATTATTATGATCCCAGGTTTACAGGTTCACACAGAGAATAAATAACCTGGCCAAGGTCACAAAGCAGTGCAGCTGGAGGAAGCTGGGTCTGTCAACTCCAAGGCTTGCCTCTCAACTACTACATCACATACACAGAACTACAAGTATTCTTCTTAGGCAAAGCTATGGAAAAGTGGCCAATGAGGAATGAAAACAGCAAAACAAAACAAAACAAAATAGAAACTCCAATGTAGTCAAAAACCGTTGGTCCGCCCCTCTCCTATAGCGGCTACTGTGGAATCTCCCCACCTGGGTACCCTGACTACGCCATGCCCAGCACAACTTCAGTGGTTTAAACAATCCAGATACTGAAAAGCAGGAACTAGAGTCAAGCATCTAATCAACATTTCAAAGAGCGGTAGATAACAAGTGGTAATGCCCCAGGGCCACAGACCAAAGAAATGACGGCTGTGACCTCAGACTAAGGCTGACCTCAGACCTTCCCAAGCCCTTCTCCCCATGTCTGCCTCTTCCCTCCCTCCTATGCCCTGCGTGTCTCTCCCCACCTCTGCACCTCCTCTCTCCCATTATATGGCCTTCACAAACACTCTGAAAATTTTTGTTTCCTGCTCTAAATTTCTCATCTAGTAAGTTAAATTTGTAATATTTCTCTAATGAAAAGAAGTCTACCTGTAGACAGGTAGAAAAATGTTCTCTGCATGTTGCAGCATCAGTCCAAAGGGCACATTATCAAATTCACACAGTAGTCACTAAAGAGACCACCAATCAAACAAATTAAAACTGACATCCCACATATTTATTTATGTAGCCTTCTGGTGTTACCCAAATAGTAACTACACAGGAGGACATTAAACCCACTAGACAGACTCTGCTCTTCTCCCATCAGTCCAGTAACACATCCATGACTGCAAAGTTCTGAAAATCTCTAAAATGGAAAGAAGTGTAACTCCAGAAGCATGATTGCAATCGTTACCAACAAACAAAAATATTTAAAATATTGAATTTCCTTAAAAAACTAGAATATTCATTAAATTAACTACTTAGAGATGCACTAAAACATAAGCTAATTTAACTTCTGCACTTACACCAAAATCTAAAGCAAATGTGCCTTAAAAGCAGACAGACAGTAAGCCAGAAAGAGAAAGAAAAATACCATATGTGCTCTCTCATATGTGGAATCTTAAAAAACAAACAAAGTATAAATACAGAACAGAAATAGACTCATAGACATAGAATACAAACTTGTGGTTGTCAAAGGCGTGGGGGGTGGGAAGAGATAGATGGGATTTCAAAATTGTAGAATAGATAAACAAGACTATACTGTGTAACACAGGGAAATATATACAAGATCTTATGGTAGCTCACAGAGAAAAAATGTGACAATGAACGTATGTATGTTCAGGTCTAACTGAAAAAGTGTGCCCTACACTGGAATTTGACACAACATTGTAAAATTATTATAAATCAATAAAAAATGAAAAATGTTAAAAAAAAAAGCAGTCAGAGAATGAGGACAAGAGTTGGCAAGATAAACAATACTAAGAAACATATCTCAATCTTTTCTTTCTGCCTTTGGATATTTTTCATACACTTATCTTAAATATAGAACCCTATTAAATAAACAGACTATGAAAGCAAAGTCATATTGCTCTCAAAATAGAAATACTTCCCAAATACAAAAAAAAAAAAAAAATCAAGAAGCATTTATTTCTTGAATTGGTCAGCTGAAAACTGATTATGCCAAACCTAAGGAAGGAAAGGAAAGTTATTTCTGAAAACGGATCCTGTATTTAATAAATATTAAGCATGAAAAGGGAATGTCCATGTCACCTTCACATCATTTTAGGAAAAGGAGAAAAAACAAAATTCAGTTACAACAAAATCACCTGAATAAAATTTCATCAATCATAGTTTGAGATGTAATGATACAAAATAAACTTATTAAACTTCATTTTTTTAAAGCTTTTCATTTCCAAGCATTAAACCAAAGGATGTTAAAAAACTTGATAACCCAATTACAGCCTGATATTTCCAAACGGACAATTTAAATCAAAGTCACTTTCAGAGCTAATCAATGAATTCATCAAAAAGCCTCCTTTCTGATCTAAGCATACTGAGGTCTTTGGAGATGAATTCAAACTCTAGTTATGTTCAAATCAGTCTTTCTTTTCTGTAAATAATAAGCACAGTAGTTCTGTCATTTCTCCACTTTTTAAGATTTTTAAATAATATGTTAATGAATCACACACTAGCACAGATGCTTTTGAAAACACTGCAGAATTACTTCAGTTTAATTTATCAAGCTCCAGGGCTGAGTTTAAGTGTTGGGCAACATAAAGCCTGACTTTAGCCTTCTGTCTGCGTCGCACTGTAAAAGACTTTTAACTCACATTAATAGTGCGGGGCCACGCTGTCCTATGCGCGGCGCTGGGAGAGCTCTGCATGTGCTTTATATTATCTCATTTAGTCCTAACAACCCTGGGAAGGACATGGTTTTTACATCCACATGTGATGAGGCCCATAGTGAAAAAGGATAAGTAACTCATTTCAGGCCACATGGCTAAAAATGACACTGCCTTACTAATGAATCTTCTGCCTCCACAGTGTGAATATATTTTATGAGGGAAATGAGAAGTGAACTAGCAACACGGTGCTGGCTCCAGGTACGCATAGTGCTTCCAACCACGAGATTGTTGCAAATTACCCACTACTACTAGTGAGGCAAGTCCTTCTCAGGCATACAGGATGTCATGCAAAGGTCTATTATTAGACCCTTAACTGACCTAAAAAGCATGACATTTTAAAAGTCTCATAAGATAGATACATTCTTCCAAAAATAAACCAGCAATGTGTCTTGATACTTCACATTTGGCCCAAAATATTGATGCATTCAATGTATTATCATAGGGTGATCTGCTCAGAGGAAAGGCTAAGTGACAGGAAAATATTCTGCATCATTAATATTCCCTAATTTCATAGCCGTCATGCAGAAAGGAGCATTCAGCATGACTCAGGCTCCAACAGACACAAGCTCAGAACGTGCTGCCTCCTGCCTGAAGCCACCCAGGTCTCCAGTAGCCAAACTTCAGCTGGAAAAAAAGGCGGCAGAGGCCACACAGCAAAGCAACAGACACTTCATGCTATCTGACTGATCTGGCAGCTGTCCCTTAGGTGATAGGGGAAAAGCAAAATATAAGATACTCAAGCAGTAAGGACTCTTGTGCATTTGTATTATTTTTCAAAAGCCTGCATTGCAGGATAGCACAACACAAACATAGGATCTTGTATTTACTTGTATCAACTTACAATTTTAGAGAAATCAATTGTTACTCAAAACTTTTTAAGGGAATATTTTAGAAAAACTGTCATACATTGGTTTTTCTCTCAGGATCCAGATCAAGGACAGATGTTCCCTCATGATAATTCATAAATTCTGAAGGTAAAGTAGGAGGAAATTTTAAATATATTTGTGGGTAAAAGTATAATTATTAGAAAATATATATCCCATAGTGTTCAGGAAATGTCATGTTGATTTAGGAAATACACTCTAAACACATGTGAAAGGGAGCATGAGAAAGTGCCCAGGAGGGGTCAGGAGAAAGCAGGGAAAACCTACAACTACATGAAGGCATAAGACGGGCTGGGTTTCTACTTAGTGGGAAAAAGTCTCAATGGTGAAAGGTTTAGAAGCAAGAGTTCATTATTTGAAAACAACTTTACTCATCTGTTTGTAATGAAAATTCAACTACACTAAAAAGAAAAAATAAACCAATGTTCCACTCTTCCCTGGTCCACTGAAAGTGTCAACAATATGGAACATTTCTATTTGGGATATTTGCAGATATGAGAGAAACACCTTGTGTCTTTTAAATTGCCACCCATCCTTAAGCCTGAGAATGACAAATTACCTAAAAAGGCAAAAAAAAAAAAAAAGAAAGAAAGCTTTTCAAAAAGAGCAAGGAAAGAATCATCTCCTAATGAATAGGAAAGTAACTTTACAGTGACCTTCTTTCTAAAAGGTATACTAAAAGTGTCAGTTTATATAAAACTGTCAGGCACCTTTCTTAAAGGAAGAAGAATTGAAGTATCTATTACATGTGTAGAAATACTATGTAAAGTAAAAGCAGGCTTGACAATAACTAACAAGTGTCACTATTGGAAGAGTAATCCTTTCCCCTGACGGAAACTTGGGAACCCAAAGATAAATAAGATTTATGAAACCAGGCAAAAATATACCATCATCCAACGTAGCTATTCGTTGACATATGAAAAAAGTGTTGTGGTGCTAGCTATGATGTAAAATTGACCAAAGTGAATTATCCTTTCTAAACAACACTTGTGAGATACAGTCACTTAGGAAATAAAGGCCCCGCGCTGCCGTCACCACAGGCTGTGGCAGGGCTCTAACGCGCACGCGCACACGCCGTGCGGGGTCGCCTAGGAAACAGCAGCCGCCGGTAGCAGGACGGCGGAGCGGGACTCCGCACGCCGCGCCGGGCGCTGCAGGAGGTCAAGGCTCTAAGACGCATAAGTATCAAACCTCAGTGTTCTTACAGTTTGATGAATAATCCCATCTGGTTCAAACAGACCATAAGCACTTCTAATTTCACATCTAAAGTAAGTGCTTTTTTACAACTTATTTTCAGAATCTTTCAAAATTATACCCAGAAGTTTCTTCAGATACTCCAAAGACACTTCTGGCCATGATGCACAGCCATTATATCACTATGTGGTACCTTTTATATTATGGTATCTTTGAACAAGCAATGCAAGTGTCCCTACTTTTTGGCTGCATCCCTTCATAGATGGCATTGCCCATGTTCCTCAGTCCATGGTTTTCATTACAACGGAGGCAAAAGTAACTTGAACAGTAGACTCTGTGCAGAATCATTTTAAGACAGCCCCCAAGGAACATATCTCACTTAGAAAACAGGCCACCTGAAATAGCCAATCTCAGCTTTGCAGTAGAGGGATGCTCAGACTGCATGCAGGTGGACTTGGCAGTTGTCTACATCAGGGGTCCATAAACTATGAGCCAAACCCATACTACCTCCAGTTTTTATGCATAAGGTTTTATTAGAACACAGTCACCTTCATTCACCTACAGATTGTCTGTGGCTGCATTTGCACTACAAGAGCAGAAATGAATCATTGTGACAGGACCATGTGGTCCACAAAATCTAAAATATTTACTAACTGGTCCTTCACCAAAACAAAAAACAAAAAACAAAAAACAAAACAAAAAAAAAAACAGTTTGCCAACCCCTCCTCTACACAACGAGATGTCAGCGGCAGCACAAAACTTCTCCAAGTACCATCTCCAATCTACAAGCATTGGACTGATGCTAGCCTAGGCATGGGCTGCTAGCTCATCTGGTGTCAAACACACAAACAAAAATGCACACTTTTAAGTCTTTTTAATCATCTCATATCAATCCCAAAGTTGCCTGGGCAAAGCACATGACGTTACCATTTCCAACTACCAGAGTCCCACCATTCCCACTGCCTTTACTAGTAAACTATGTTAACCCAAAAAGACTGCCCTTTAAAGTTCATCAAACCATGATTTCACTTGCATAAAAATGTTGTGGAACATAGCGGATGAGGAAGGAAGTTGCCCATATGGCATCTGTTCCAGAAACCACCTTAGATCTAACTCCCCATCTAAATTGATCTACCCTGGATGTTTTCCCATTGGAACAGTCACTCCTAAGAAGAGGCCAAAGAAGCTACAAAGGAATTGGTGAATTCAAACTAAGGAACACAAGACAGTGTGGCTATATAGAGTCCCTAAATCACAATCCTCAATCCTTGTTGGCATCAACAGTAAATTCCACACTTCACAACGAAAATTTTTAAATTGTTTTAAATTTTTAAAAAATCAGTCTTCCAGCATCTTATGCTTCAAAAATGTCAGGGTTTTTTAAGTGTCAAGTTGGTTATATTTGTTAGTTTTTTAATAAAAAGATTTTGTAAAGGCATTTTCAGCAATGCTGTGCCAGCAAAGTGCTGTCCCGTCCACTGTGTGGGACACAAAGACACACACCACCTACCAGCAGGAGAAGCAGCCTTCTTTGCCAAATATTTTAGCCCCACTTCATCATGTTGGGGACTAAACTCAGTATGATAATGAAAGGCACATTTTAAAAACATGAATTTGGTAAAACAGATCTGTCCTTTATGTATAAGTTCCTTAACAGTGAAATCCTACATATTCTTCTGAACTTAACCTCAAGAGACATACCCTACAAAAAGCTTGCCAGTAGTTTCAAAAATAATCATGTGTCCTGAGACTGGCTGTTCCTCCCTTTTCCACTTCAAGTTGTACTCACTTTAAGAACATCTATTTTAGGGAGAGTCTCATCCATCTCTGTTCTTACTATACCTTTGCTAACTTCAACAGATTCTCCTCTCCCAAGTAAAAATACCCATTTGTCAGCTCTTTGCTCTCCATCAGCACTCTTGAGAAACTTTAATACTTTGATAATGACTCCCAATTCTACATTTTCAGCATATTGCTCATAATTTTACTGTCTTGAGATTTCATCAGTATCCAACTTCAATTCGAAAATGTAATGTCCAAAACAAAGTCCACTGCCCCATTTCTGAATTACTTTGTATCAGAAACCACTAGCACCATGCTAATATATTGGGAGCACTTTTTCACTCCTCCATCTCTATCGCTCTTCAGTGACCATGGTATAAAAATGTTGGTTCCCTAGAAAAACAAAATCCGAATCCAGGTATAATGCCTTGGTTTAAAATACAATTTCTCCTCTATGGTTTAAAACTACCATCTCAGGAATATTGTTCTCAACTGATTCTTTGAGCTGTAAACACATACCCACACAAGCACAAACAGACCCTAAGCTACTCAACAACTTCCCTGTGATTTCCCATCAACCAACTTCCTAATTACTTTTGTTTCCCACATCCTCCAGTTCCAAAAGTCTTAACACTTCATCTCCACCTGCTCTTTTCTTCCACTGGCTCAGACACTCCAGTATGTTCTGTGTAGTCCAATATCAACATTTCCCCAATGAAAAATGTACACACTTACATCTATAATGTACCAATCACTTTCTGTCATATAGAGGTCACAGATTAAAAACTGGTCCATTTCCCTTTCCCTACAGTTTTGTGCAGTCTGTGTATCATTGTCTCTGCCATTCATAAGTAAAAGCATCTCAAAGGCAGGGACCCCCAATTACTTTGTTGTTTCTTTGCTCCTAAATAAATACGCAATAAAACACTGACATGAATTTTAGCCAATCTATAGTAAAAGCAATAAAAGTCTTAAATTTAGTAAGCAACTCTGATGGAGTAGAATTTACACTCAAACTATTTTGTTGGTTTGTCCTCCCTTCCTCCCTCCCAAAAGCAGCCTATGCAGGACTAGATTTCTCTTCCTATCTTTGTGAAACATGGGATACATGACTTCCTCATGGTCACAAAATAACAGATAAAGCAACAGGTGTCTTCGATCTCACATCTAATATTACAACCATTACACAATAATTTAATGTCAGTGTCTATTTAAAATAGACAGAATTTAAGGTTCATAACAAAGGCATAACAAGAACAAGGCATATAAATAAGGATAAAACAGCTGCAGAAGTTCCAGAGGAGGGCAAAGTGATTGTAAAACAGACAAAAAGAGTCAGGAAATATGATGGTAAAGAGGAACAGTGAAAATCTATAAAACCAGGAAAAGATGAACTCCAGCTCGTTCTAGCATTTCTCAAAACACACGCTCAGGATCTGTCCTGGAACTTTAAATAGACAGGTTTGGGATAAATAAATGAATTCCTAATAAAAATGAGGGCTAATAAACTTGTAGAATTTGTCACTTCAGAAGAAAAAAGTACAGGCTAAAAAGTGTTTGAGAAAGTTTTAAATAAGTTTGATCAAGGTCCTGAATGGAAAATTTAACACAGATGACCCAGGCTTACATTCACTCCACAGAGCCTCTCTCAGCAGTGGCTTCAGGACTAAGCCCACACAGCTGTCCAGGGGCCTGTGATCCTCAGTATGGTACTGTCTGCATTGTTATGTAAAATTCCACCTATGCCTAACCCTTAAAGTCTGCGTAAATATACAAAATATTCATTATCTTCCTGCACCTTAATTTGCCACTCTGAGAGGATACTTAAAATACAAATCAAAGATTCTATAGACTTCTCCTTTAAAGTAACAAAGGGGGATAAAAAATCATCCTCATTTGATAGAGAAGACAACTGAAATAAGTCACAAGTCATTCCACCAATTAAAAAATGCTGTCAATTAGGACATATGTTACCCAGGGGAAAAAAAAATTGGCTAAGGAAAAATGAAATACCTTTTTAATAAACTGGTTAAAGTACTAAATGCTCTCCCCCAAATCAGTTATGATTCCTAAGAACCCCAAGTTTCCTGAGTAACTGATCTCTGTTACCACGTCCTGCTGATACGCAGGAACTGCACCCAGGAAATGAGAAGGTAAAAAGTTCCTGTGCCGAAATGAAAACTCTCAAGGAAGAATGCAGAAAAGAAAATAAATTTTAATTTCAGGGCCTCACAGAGTCAGAGGCTTCCATTTGGGAACCCAAATAAGAGTTGCCCAGAAACAAAACCTAGAGCGCTGTTTCCCACCCGATGTACCAGGAAAAGCTACATACACAGAGATGTCCTCTGTGCGCACATATGCTCTGGCTTCCTCAGTTTCCTTTTACCAATTAATGGCCAGAAACATGCAAGTGTCCACTCTGCAGAAAGACAGAACTCCACAAAAAGAAACCTGCAGGCTTGCGTATCACACACACAGAGAACTAAAATGTTACAAAACACGGGACTGCCTGATACCTTCTGCCCACAGTGAGGACTCAGGTACCCCGCTCATCTATATGCTCCCAAAACTCCAGGAAAACATCTGCAAAACACCGCAGGATGCACAGGCACCCTCGCCCTCCCCATCCCTCAACTCCCCTTCCTAGAGCCACTCACACTTTACAGAAGAGCCAGAGCTCTGTAGGTGGGCTGGTTCCCTTCCTCCTCGGGATGGAGGCGGCAGCTGCGGCAGGGCCCGCGCCTTACTGAGGAAGAAGCGGGGCAGCCACCCAGGTCTTTTCAACACCAACAGAGCAGAGGAGGCAACGGTCCCACTTCCCTCCTCTTCTCTTTCTGGGCCTCTTCAGGCTGGGTCTTCTGCCGGGCCTGGTCCACTTGTACATGGACAGTCAGGTTTGGGATGCTCTGTATTTTGATTTTAATAAAGTTCCCTCTGGGTGAAGGCTGCAGTCGGCCCTCCAGGTCCCCCCAAACCCGCCGCCCTCGGGGCTGGGGGGGGTGGGGCCCTAAGACGTCCTCCCGGAGTCCTGCCGAGGAGCCAGGGTCCAGTGACTGGTTGAGGGAGAAGACCCCCAAGGGGGCAGAAGGGAGGGCGAGAGAAGGAAAGGATGGCGGCGCCGGTCCTGCTGATCCCGCTGCCCGGGCCACTACTTCATATTGAGGTCCCCGCCCACACCCCTGGCTGGGGGGTGGTGGCCGAACATGGGGTCCCGGCTCATATACTCAGGGTGGAGATGCTATAGACGCAGAAGGGTGGCGGAGATGGCACTGAGGTGGGGGATCCAGCCAGCTCCGCTCGGCGCCACCCTGGCTTCCGGCTCCCACAGGTGTCGCTGAGGCTGGGACCCCCTCCCTCCACCATGGGGGTCCCTTGCCCCAGGCCCCAGGATGAGACAGAAGCTCCAGCCGCATCTCAGCGCCCTCTCACCGCGGAGCCGCTGACGAGCCCCGCCCGAGGTAGCCGCCTCCCGGCCCCCCCCGGCCGCCGGCTCGGGCTCCGGCGTGTGCAGCTGCCGCTGCCGGCGGGGAGGGGAGTGGGGAGACGGGAGGCCGTGGCTCCCGCTGGCCCCAGGTTGGGCGCAGGTCTCGGCTGGGCCAGCGCACAGGGGCTGGGTCCCTCGGGTGCTCCCTCGCTCTCATGCTGGCGGTGGTGGCAGCAGCTCCAGAATCTCAGCTCGCAGTCTTGCTCGCTCAGTGCCTGGGTCTGGCCTCACTCCAGAGAGAGGGGAGGAGGGAAAGCGGTGCAGACTGATGACAATTATAAGGACACTAATCCCATTCGGGAGGGCTCCACCTTCACGACCTCGTCTAATCCTAATCACCTTCCGAAGGCCTCACCTCTTAGTACATCTGAGCATCTCATAGGGATGAAAAGGAAGGGGGGTGGAGGGGCAGAATAGAATTTCAACGTGTGAACATTCAGTCCATAACGCCCTTAAAGATGTTTTTCTTAAGAAGCCGGTCTACCCCAGAGATGAATTGCCAGTGTTATAAACCATAGACATTTCTACCATAGTTTTTGTTTTAAATAGCAATTTAAAACAAATTTGGTATGCAAATATTGGTAACATGTAGAGTTTTCTTTTTGGCTTCTTAAAGTTTAAAACTTCTAGCTATGTAATTCCAGGATCATTTTTAATAAATTAATTTGTGATCTCTAGATGACTGGATTTTAATTTCTTACATTATCATTGCAAAACACATCATATTAGTGACATTTTAAGCTCTTTTTTTAGACCCATGTGTAAGAATGATGATTAATTTCCCTTTTACAACCACAAATTATTTTTATTTAGTTTAAAACAATCTGAAACTTACAGAAAACTGCAACTAGAATATAAAGAACTTTTTTTTAATCTTGAACGCCCATTTGGGATTGAGTTACCAACCTGACTATAGTTCCCTGAGGCAGCTCCAACACTAGCTCCCTTTCTCAGAGGTGGGAGGTGTGGAGACGTGGACTATACCTCGCCCGATCTGCACAATAACTCCTTACCCACCCCACAACCCCCATCATTTGCATTTCTGTTGTTCTGGGTGGGGGCAGTTAAGGTCTTGGCCCCAAATTCTGGGCCAAAGGCAGAACTCATGCAAACTGTCCCCTGCCCCAGAAAGTGCAGTTTCTCAATTCGGAGGGAGGAAAAAGGCACACCCACAGCAGAGCAGGGGCAGCAGACGGGAGTGACCCCAAATTTAAAGCCCTGAGGAGCGGGTCTGAGAACAGTCTTGGCCCTGCTGTCCCGAGCAAGAAGCGAGCATCCAGGCCTCACCTACATTTGCCTCTGAATTTCGTGCTTTCCCAGAAGGTCTAAGGGGTGGACTTCAGCCCCCAGGCTGTCACATGACCCACTATGGTCACATGATTCACGGACACCGGGGACAGTGGTTAGTGTCTTTTCACCTCTCTGAGCACAGGTTGGAGTGGCCATGGTTTCCCAGGGCAACCTGGCGGGTAGGAGCAGTCGCCGCTGCCCTGGTGGAGGCTCCGTGGCCTTCTCCTCTGTGCTCCTGGGAGTAGTGCAGTGACAACAAGGTCACCAGAGCCAAAGCAGGAGTGACAGGTGTGGTGGGCCCACCCATGGCTTCCTGGGAAGTGCAGGTTAGCTCCCCTAAACCTTGTATTTCTTCACTTCTCATCTCTCCCTAACCTTCTCCTCTAATGTCCTTTCAGCTTTCTGTCTTACAAGGGGAAGCCTGGGGAAAAAAAGTAACTTATTGGATGATTTCCAATTTGCACTTTCCACGTGTAAAGCCCAGTGTGGGCTTTGTGAGAGAAACGCAAACCTGTGAGAAAGAACTCTGTTGTTAGGATAAGGGACTGTGATCCACCATCTAGTGGACAAGAAATTGAAAACACACAAGCAGGTTTTCCTTTTCCCTTGTCTAGAAAAACAAGTGTCCCAGAAGCGCACAGCCTAGGCCTAGGCTCCAGCCTTCGGCAGTGAGTAACCAAAAGCTATGACTGGAGCCCAGACTAGGTCTTTACCTCCTGGATGTGCTTCCTGGTCCTTCTGCTGCAGCTCGCTAAGGGTTCATAATACTCCCAGTCGTGGGTTTCCGTGAAGAATTCTTGGGAGAGGATCTTCCATCCGCAGGTGTCCAGGTCGTGGCCCAAGTAGACCTGAAGTCGACGATGTTAGGTAGTTAGATAGAAATGAGCACTGGGCAGGGGGAGAGGAAGGGGGAAGGAACAATCCAGTAAATAACAGTATGTATGCATTCAGGATAAGGGACTCCAGAAATTTTCGCTTTCTCTAAATGAGGGCCAGCAAAAGAAGCCACTTAAAATCAAAATGCTGCAGCTGCATATAAGAGAAGGACCCGGTGTAACTTGAATCAATGCTCATTGTAACGTAATTAACATTACAGTCTGAGCCCCCTCCCATTGGTTTGTCTATGTGCTTCATGGGTAAAAACCTGCCCAAAAGGGGATGGGCATGCCAGAGCACAAGGAACCTGAGCTGTCAATCAACCAGAGCAAAAGGAACTTGAGTCGTCAATCAGCTTGTTAACTCAAAGAACCTGAGCCATTAATCAATCAATCACACACACACACACACACACACACACACACACACACACACACACACAAATGCCCCTAAGACAGGATATAAGACAGAAAAACAAAGGAGCAGCGCCATTTTTCCTCTCTTGGATTGGCCAGCTCCCAATTCTTGGGAAAGTACTATTTTTTACTACCTTTTCATTTTACTAATAAAAATCTGACATATCACACTTTCTTTCTCTCGTTAAAAATTCTTTCTTTGAGGGATGACTAAGAAACGAGGTAATTCTTATTTCCCTTTTCCCAGTAACAGTAACAGTGGCGATCTCCTGCTCAGTCACCTCCGGGACGCCCCCAAACAGCACTGTCCACATGCCCAAGATCTCCTCGGGGAATATCAGCAAGCACGGCTCCAGCTGCGAGTTCACAGGGCTTGGCTGCTGGTGCACTGAGCGCAGATCCTGGAAGAAGCGCCCGGATCAGCTTCACGCCCTGGCGGAGACTCCAGCTCCACAGCGGGCGTCCGCTGCTCCGTGACTGTGAGTCCCGGGTATGCCGGATCCGCCTCATCCTCCCTCAACATTTCTAGCACCTCAATCTAGGTGACCACTCTGCAGGCGCTCACTATCCACACTGAGGACACCTGGGCCTCCATAGGCGCCAAGGGGGCTGCCACAGAGGCACATCTCTACCTGCAGATGTGCTCAGGATCGGGCTGGACTTGGCCCACACTGGGATCCAGAGAGGGCTTCCCACCTCTTTTCCAGACAAACTTCAGGGCAGCAGGTCCCCTCGAAGGCTGCACATGCTCCATGGAAAGCCACCCTCGGTCCAGGACGGGAGCTTCTGGGGCCCAGGGCTTCTGCCCTGGGTCACTGAGGCAGTGGCCCCAGGCCAACCCCTGCCTGCTGGGCTGCACAGCCTGCAGGTCCTGTTGGACATGGGTGTGCCAGGCTTGGCGCCCCATCCCGCACCCACCTGACCGCTGGTGCCGCTCCTCTGCCTCTGGGCCATCCGGTTTTAGCAGGTTATGGCAAACTTGCCCTCAATCTCATTCCAGGAGATGATGAAGATGAACTTGTGCTTCTTCCGCTTGTAGAACACATGCAGCCTCCAGGCCACCCAGTCCAACTGGAGTCTCTCCTTGAGCGCCAAAAACATGGTGGCTCCAGGGCCAGGCCCCGGGGAAAGGGTCACCAGCCCTGCCCGCCAACGGACTCAGCCGCTGGCTGTGCCGTGCCCAACAGCACCCCCGCCCTCCACCGCTTACCCTCGCCAGGCGCCTTCGGCCATCCTAAAACGCTGAGGGGCTCTCCCTGCTTGCTCGCCCGCCTCTCTGCCTTCCGACCGCCCCGCTTCTTTGTGGCGCAGCTCGCGGGAAAGAGAACACGCCCCCAGGAGCATGTAGTTCACACGGTCACGTGCAAGGGGTATCTGTTTACAAGCCCCGAGCTGCCGCAGCGCCTGGCGCGAGCCCTAGCCACCCCCTGGGGCGAGGCCGCGGTGCTGCACCTGCGGGGCTCCGGAGGTGAGGCGCGGTTCCGTGGGGCCAGGCATGTGGTCGGGAACCGTGTGTGTGTCTCCACCGCTAGTACCAAGGCCGATCTCCCCGCCCCCCCTCCTCCTCTTCCCGGCAGCCAGGAGCTGGCTTGACGGAGGGTCGCGTCTCCTAAACTTTGTGCCTCAGTATTGTCACAATGTCGCCAGTCGGCTGCTGACATAGGCTCCACTTGGACGTAAACACGGACACGTGCCGCACTCCGGTGCCGCGGTAGCGGCGGCAGCGCGCACAGCCGCCCGCGCCCGTTGGCCCCGCCCCCAGCACCCCCGCCCCGCCCCGCCCACTGGCAGCTGAGAGCCCCTCCCTTCTTCCTTCCGCGGAGCCGCCTGCGGGCTGGAGCCGCCGGTTGGCCGGCGGTGAGAGTGGCAGGTGCGCCCTGCGGTAGAGGTGGCCTCCGAACCCAGGAAAAGAGGAACAAAGACGGAGGGACTGAGAAGTTTTGAACTCCATTTATTCAAAGGGACCCTCAAGTGTAAGTTTTCCTCCATTCACCCGGGGGGATAACTTCTAAATTCAGAAAGTACTCCGTATCATATGAACTATGTGCTTTATTTTATTGAGACCCCCTAGGCTGTTGAATTCTCTCCTAACATCCTTATGATACAATTTTTAAGATATGAAAGGAAGGTGTCTGAAGACAACTCAGTAGAACTCCGAAACAAAATAAAATTAAGTGAAAGTTAAAAAAAAAAGAAAGAAACAAACAAATAGTGGAAGGAAGGGAGGAAGGAAGAAAGGAAGAAAGAAAATACAGACACCCCAAGCCCTACTACCTCACAGCACCTCTATGGTTTCCCACTACCTCTCCTTTTCCTCCATTCTACAGTGGCATCTTACAATTATTTTCTTGGATTTTTATTTTATTTTTGCCATTGCTTCCTCTAAAAAAATAAGAACTTAATACACACTGGAGTTTCAGAGGACAGCATTTAGGATACTGAAAGGAAAATTGACAGCAGTTGAAATCAGTGTTGGCAGACGTAGTTAAGGACCTTATCATGTCTGTCCTGAACTTTTCATTCAGCAAGTGTTTACTGAGATACAAATATGTACATGCCAGGAACTGTGCCGTATGATAAAGATGTGAAAAATAATGGAGCTTTTTAAAACCTACTATTTACTGAACACTTAAGTTGCGAGGAGCTGTACACACATTACTTCACTTAACCCTTACAATCTACAAGAGAGTTCAATGAAATTTATAAACTTTTTCCAATATGTGCTAAATGGGCTAGGACAGTCATAATCCCTGCCCCAGTAAAGTGTTTGGTCTTAGTGGAGCAGATAGATAAGTGATCTGACAATTGCAATTCTGTATGACAACAGCTACTGTAGGAGAGGTACATGTGGCTGAAAGACATTGGAGGCCACCTCAACCCCTGGGAGGACGGAGAAAGCTTCCTAGAGGAAACAAAGGCTAAATTTGACCTAAAGCACCTAAAGGATGAGGCAGCAAAGGTTGATGAAGAGAAACCGGCCACTTTCAGTGAGAAAAACCCAAAGTTGCACAATGTCTCTGTTATCCCCCCATATTACAGACAGATAAAGTGAAGCACAGAAATTAAGTAACTTGCTCAAAGACATGGTGGCTGAACCAGAATTCAAAGTTTGTTTTCACTTCCTTGCTTATCCAACTTCCATTCTCTCATCCTCCCAGTGGTCTTTTGTCAATACTCTGAACTCTTGAACAACAGGGGTTGAACTGTGAAGGTCTATATATACACAGATTTTTCCCCAGTAAATACATGGTGAGCAGATTCCTAACATCAACTGTCACAATGCAAAACCCAGGGCCTGCACCCAATTTCTGGATGTATTTAATTTGAACAGACCCAGATACCATTGGCTAAAATGGAGGGTGAGTGCCCGTGAGAAAGGACTCTTTAATGACATAAGAATAATTATAAACATTCTACCTACCCTTCTACAAAGGGCCTTATGAGAAAAGTGTACCAAATACTTATTGGACTTAAATGATGCCCAGATAAATAAAAAGGTCTTCAGGAGGCCAAGGCTGTTGTGCAAGTTTCCTGGAATCTCAGGCCATGTGAACCAGCAGATCTGATGGTAGCTAGAAATAGCTGTGCTGATTAAAGAGAAAAAAAAAAATATTGGCCTGGTTCACATGTGGGTTAAGGTGGCAAACTGATGGCAGCCATAAGTGAACAGTTGTCACACTACAGCTGCACTCAGAGCTCGCCCTAAAGGAACGCATCCCTAAAGGGACATCCTCCCAGTGGGAAGAGCTCCAAACAGAACAATTCATACATTACATTATATGGAGGCAGAAGTGGCCTGAGCTATGGATATGCATAGACTACTGGGAAGTAGCAAATGACTTTTTGTCAGGGGCTTTGGTAAAGCAAGAAAAAAAAAAAAAAAGAAAACAGAGACAAGGAAATCTGGGGAAAGAGGCAAGTGGATGGATCTCTGGGGGCAGATATATAGCATGCAGATCATTGTCTCTTGTTAGTGCCCACCAAAGAGCACTCTCTGAATAGAAGACTCTCAGCAATCAACTGGACAGCTTAGTTTGCTCTGTGAGTGTGAACTATACTCCATCCTTAACCTTTAGCGGTCCCCTGTTTGGACGATTGGTGCATGAACAGATATGACACCATGGCTGGGAAGAGCCGTGGGTACAGCAGACTGGGATCCCTCTCCCTAATGCAGATCTAGACCCTGCTCCTTTCTGAGTGCCCAGCTTGTCAACAGTAGAGCCTGGTCCTGAGTCTGTGATATATTATCCTTCAAGGAGACCAGCCAGCCATTTGCTGTCAGATTAACTTTATTGGATCCCTTCCACTCTAGAGATGGCAACAGTTCATCCCTGCTAGAATTTAAACCTACAATGGTAATGCATTTTAATTCTCTGCCAGCAAAGCCTCCACCAGCACCATGAATTTGGGGCTTACAAAATGCCTTATTTATTGGCACAACATCCTCTACAACACTGTGTTTGAGGGATTAATTTATGACAAAAGTTGTGAAACCAGGGGTGCATGAGCACAGATTCCACTGGGATTACCATCTGTCTCATCACCTAGAAGGAGTTGATCTGATATAGTGGTTGGATGAGCTGTTGATGGCTCAGCTCTAGTTTCAGGTTGGGGAAAGTGTGTGCTATGTGTGCTGTATCGATGGCTGACATATGGTGCTGTCCTGTCAGGAACCAAGAGGTGAGAGTACAAATGGCCCCATTTACCATTACTCCTAGTGACTCAATTTCAAAGTTTATGCTTCCTGTGTCTGAAGCTTTAGGCTCTACTGGATTGGAGATCTTGGTTTCCAAGAAGGAAAACACTTCCACCAGAGGACAACATAAGCATTCCACAGGAACTGACTATCATCTAGCCACTTTGGGCTCCTGATTCCAGTGATTGGCCTTCTCATTCCTGGATCATCAGACAAAAGAGAATTAATATGTTAATATATTTTCAAGATTAACTTGCCCTTAGTAACGTGAAGAACCTGGGTCACTGCTGTATAGTGGAGGCAGGAAGGAATAGTCACAAACTTCACTGATGCATCACCTGGTGTTTTGTGACAAGTGATAATGGTATCTTGGCATTTACAGCAACTATGTCCTCATGGAGGTAAAGCAAATCAAACCTAGATGAAGAAGGTCTGGCTCACTCTACCAGGCAGGCAACCTTAGATCAGCTGAGACACTGGTCAAAGATGAGAGAAATTTAGAATTAGTGGTGGGGAGGAGAGATGCTGACTCTCAGCAAGGCTTTGGGAGCAGCTGTAGCCACCAGGATATTCCACAAACCCTCTTATAGAGATTGCAGCTGGCCAGCACCTGGAAGGAGACTCAGGGGCAGATTAGAGTTAAGGGAGAGAAAAGGTGGGTCTGAGGAGTCCTAAGGCTCTAGTGCACCAGCACCCACTCTGAGCATCACTTAGCACCCTCCTGGCCCCGTGTCCTACTGCAGGCACCTGTCCTACTACCAGTTCTTGGAGACTTTGACCAGCTTCCTGCAGGTGCAACTGGGGAGTCCCTTACTCTGGCTAAGGCGTGAGCCTCTCCTTTCCTTTCCTGGAAGCTTTCTGACAAGAAATGCAGGATGCGGAATGTGCAGCCTACAAGTGCTTATGTGATAGTCAAAGTCCAAGGGCCACTAAATCCATGGCAGGTGGAAGCCTGTGGGAAAAGCCTTCTCTTCATTTCCTGGCTTTCATGAGGCCTCCCAGAAAGCCTGTGGACTCCAGCACAGGTCGACCATGGTCATTGTGATAACATATCCATACTTCAGCATTTCCTTCTTCCCTGTTTTCACCGCCTTGTTCATTATTCCTACTCTATGGGTCACATTCCCAGATAAATTCCCTTTGAGGAGGCCTTTTTGGGAGGAATTCATGTCAAGACAGTAGTCTTATTAACTAAGTTGAAGTAATGAATTCAAATAATTCAGATCTTAATATACAATTTTGCTGCCTTATTCATATGTACAGGATTTAGGAAAAATGATGGTTTTGTAAATTAAAATAATTGTTTCAACTTAGCCAAACTTTATTCAATTTCCATTTGAAAGTTAGTAGTTGCAGGAGTAAGTTGTTATATCAATAAAATGTTCATTTTACTGTATGTAATGTGCACACATACACTTTGAGATTTATACACTGTGAATAAGAGGGAATTCTTATGCTTCGAAGTAGTATGAAATTGTCCAACACTCTTTCTATATTGTTGAATAATTAATACCGTTACATTCTCAAGGTAAATAAATATGAAAAGAAGGGAAATGATCTTCAGTAACAAGGTAAATGGAATTTGTGGCATTATTTCTGTTGATATTTGTAATGTCAATTTACATTTCCACCATCAGAGGTCATGAAAGAAAAATGGTGAAAAGAAAATTTGAGCTTTGTTGAAAAAGCTGAAGTTTGAAATCTGAACTGTAACATTCTTAGTTTTTTTTTGGTTTTTTTGTTTGTTTGTTTGTTTGTTTTTTACAAAGGAAGAGCCACAGTCTACTTAATTTTATATGTAAAGGAAGAAAAATAATTTTTAATAATAAACTTAACTGATAGATTACAAAAACATGAGGTTCTTATTTGACTTTGGTTCTTTCAAATTTTAGTTTAAGAATAAAATTGTAAATGCAAAATGGTGACTGATTGTCTTGGGAATATATAATATTTATTTCAGCTGGGTTTGTGGGTCTGTAATTGATGGAAATTATCCCACTTATTAAAAAAGAAAGGAAATAAATACAATGAATACTTAGAAATATTTAGGAATACACTTCTTTGTGAAAATAATATCCACTTCATAAAGCATAATAAAGTGTGTCTCAAAGTTTTCATTTGAGAAACTGACAATGCAAAGTGTATCAAATATCTTATTGATAATAAATTTTAATATAAGTGTCTAGTATTGATATATATTTTGTTATTGGTAGCATGTGTTGATTTAAAACCTTTCTTGCTCTAAGTAAATGATTAGAAATTAAAAAATAACAGTGAGTTAAAATCATTATTTGAGTTTAAAAAAAGCACAGAAGTCATCACTTGTCATGACACTTTTTGGGAGATAGTAATAATTTTAAAAACCTTCTTATAAAATGAAAATAATATGTTTGCATTATCATAGTTTCATATGTTTTCAAAAACTCTGTGACACATTAAATAAGGAAGTCACACGAAGACAACTGCTGTGTGAATTTACTTGTATGAGGTATCTGGAGTAGACAGAGTCATAGAGACAGAAAGGAAAATGGTGGGTCTGTGCATTATTTACTGGGTATTGGATTTCAGTTTTGCAAGGTTTGAAGAGTTCTGAAGATTCTACAACAATGTACTTGTTCTTAACATTGCTAATCTGTACACCTAAAATGGTTAAGATAGTGAATTTTATGTTATGAGTATTTTACCACTATTTTTTTAAATGGGAGATAAAAAATACTGTGCATATAAATTGACATCAGACAATCAAAATCCTGGTAGGGGGAAATTGTATTTGACTTACACAAGAAATTTAGATTAAAATGTGACACCATCTACCCAAGATTCCTCATTGATCCAACAAGTGTAACAAAAGAATCCACACCATATTGTCATGAGGAATAAATGAATTAAAACATTTAAA
Source organism: Camelus bactrianus (assembly GCF_048773025.1). Taxonomy (NCBI): domain Eukaryota; kingdom Metazoa; phylum Chordata; class Mammalia; order Artiodactyla; family Camelidae; genus Camelus; species Camelus bactrianus. Next base: position 140,093,087 of record NC_133541.1, read on the forward strand.
ACTGCTCATCGGTGACTGTACATCACAATGCTCAATGCCCGTTAGCTCTCGTGTTGTTGTTGTGAAACACTTCCTCGTATGCTGCGCCTAGTACCCAGATTTAATACCTATTATTATCATCATTATTAGTTGTTCTATTTTCCAATCTAGTGTATAAAAAGACACTTTTCGTATGTATCTTGGAAGCCCAGGGACGTCAAAACCATCAAAAAGCCTTAAAAGTAATAAAAACAGAAGTCTTTATCTCAAAGAAGAATTCATTTTTGTGGGCTATTTGTTTAAACAGCCAAAACTTAGTCTTCACTAATGTCCGTACAGGTGTCCCTCCCCTTGCTTGTCCTCTTTTATTGAATCAGTTCTATCTTATTGGGTTTAAATAAAGTTCTGGCAGCACCCATACTGCTTACATGTGCAGCCTGCTTCTGTCTGAAGTTGTTCTCCGTGTTACAGGCAATGACCGTGGGGGTGCAGTGGATGAGGAGGCCGATTAGCATCTGGGACTTCAGAAATTTTCACCACAGATTTCACTTTAATTCATGCTCCTTTCTTGATAAGAGTCACTATTCTAAAGTCATACTTTGTTGTTGTTGTTGTTGTTGTTTTAATTTTACTTTTAGATTTTTTTGTTTCTCTCACTTGTTTATTTCTTTAGTAAATTTAAGGTCCATCAATTTTAACATAAAAACAGATTCTGCTACTTCTGTGAATACTGATGTGTTCTGTTAGTTGAGAAATATTTTATCTTGGTTTGTTTTAGGTTATAAAATCAATTTCAAGAGGAAAAATATAAATTAATATTTGATATGAATTGGGAGAAAACTTTATTTTCTTGAAGTCCTTCTTTGAAGACTCCATTATCCAGAAAGTCAAAGCACACATGGCATTTTCTACTCTCCACATAAATCTCACTGATGGGAAACAAGATTTCTTTGAAAGAAGAAGACAGTATAAAGAGACTGTTTCTACAATTCCACCAAAACTTTCACCAATGCTTCCCAAAAACTTCCAAAAGTAATTTCAGCTCCCTCCCCTCCCTTGTTTGCCCTCTGCAGGATGTTTTAATGAGCAGTGAGCTGGTTCTCATGGTGAAAGACAAAGGAAGAAAAATCCTGAATAGCCTGCCATCTGCATTGTTCCACATTCGATAATTAGGGACATTAAGAGTAGCGTTAGTACTGTAACACCACTGCCTTATGGAAGGAATCCATTTACATTTGGGAAAACTACAAAAGGGACAAAAGAACATCCAATTCAACTTTATTTCATGCTCATATCCCCAAGCCTTCAGTGCCTTCTTATGCTGTAAGTTGGAAATGCCAGCTCTTCTTTGTTTCTTTTTCTAGTAGAGAATTCATTTTTTCAGTATTTATGTATTTACTTACATGCTTACTTACTTGTTGAATACCTGCTCTTTCTCTTTCTCCTACTAGATCATAAATTCTTTCAGGGTGGGTGTTGTGTTATCAGTTTTCTGTGTAAGACCCATGTTTTGCACTAGTCAGTGTTACATAGCTAGTTGTTGAAACCATTGGCTTTAATGTTTCAGTTACACTTTATTATCTCATGGTTTAAGTTATAAGTTAAAACATTTCTTAAATGATTGTTCTATGCATGGGGTAATGGTGTCCCACTCCCCCACTAACCTACCACTATGTATTGGGGAGAGAGTCCTTTGGCCTGAGCCTGGGAAGCCACATTATTTCTAGGTGGGAAGAATCACAATCACAATCTAAATGCGGTGATGATCCATTATGACTTTCTCTAACTTCAGAGAGAGCCATGAAAACCAAATGTCTAGGGGGAGCACAGTGAGACATGTGGGAACTGTAGCATCATTTCCATCAGCTCAGCAGCTACTCAGAGTCAACCCACATTTCTCCGCCATCCCAGGGTCTAGTAAATGGATGGATGAGTATCTTCTCATTATGGATAAATATCGCACCAAAGGGAAATTGTTCTCATTTTATGTCTTAATTCTCAAAGGTTCAGAATAAATTAATAATATTGACTAATTGCTTACTATTTCACAATAGGGTTCCTTCTCTAGAATCAGAAAGACCATTGGTGATGACCTATGTGATAAGGTACCTGTCCCAATATCTTTGAGAAGTCTGAAGAAGATTTGCAATTTTCACCACATTTTTTTTTTATAAATTAAATTAACAAGGTAAAGAAACTGTCTTCAGGAGTTTAATTTCCTACCTCTTATAAAAAATAAACACATTTAGGCTGTTCACCCACTCTGAAAAGCTATTTTTTAAACATAAGTAAACATTCAGGATTAATGCTCCCCTCCCCGTGTCCCCACTGGGAAGAAAGGAGATAATGATTTATTTTGCTTAAAAAAAGAGAATAAAACCCATGAGATTATGACCGCCATATTTCAAGGTTGTTTCCGATCTCTTGATACTATTATAAAAGAGATATATTTGAGTTAATTTTAATTGAAATTGAGTCTTTTATCTAAAAATATGTAACATGGAGACTGCAAGAAATAAAGAAGTAAAGTCATATATTAACAAAAATGTACATTTAGTGTAAATCTAAGAAGAAACCTTAGGCTTATAAGGGGGACTTTCATGGCAGACCCAGCTATGACTTTAAGCGTGGCGGTAGACCCTATATAGAGCTTGGAAACGCCACCATCACAAATATACTTTGAACCCAAACATCAAGGAATATGGCAATTGAATGGCCAGAGATGTCTGTCATCCTGGAGGAGAAATTTGGATGGTCTGAGAACTCCCAGTCCTGTGCAGCAGAGCCACAGGTAAGTGAATCACAAGACTGGGGAGGCAGAGCTGGCAGGGTCAGCAGGCAATTGAATGGAAAGCAACTTGGGGGAAGGCTACTGAAAAGGTAGCATCTGACATTAAAAGAGAATTATATATTTTTGGCTCAGATCAGCAGTCTTTTTTTTTTTTTTTTTTTTTTTTTGGTAGAATCTTTTTTTATTCAGGAAAAATACACAAAAAAACAAAAAAGTTATCCAACCACACAAAGGAAGGGTATGAGAAGAGGGAGGTGTCCATCCAGCCCTGGCCTCTGACCATGTGGTTTGGGCAGCAAAAAGGGGTGTGGGGTAATGGTCCCAAAAATAAAAATGGTGTATGTGGGGGGGAAGGAGAGGGGTGCAAAATCAGTGGGGAGCAGTAGGGGAAGGGACAGATGAAGTCAGTACTGGGAACACCACAGGAGGGAGCCATTTTATAACATTTCTCGTTGATCATACCACCGTGGGCACCTTCTTTGCCCATCAGCAGGACTAGCGTCTTGGCAGTCACGGTGACCATGATGTTGAAGGTGAGTGCGCCACCTGTGATCTTGGTACAAAGATCCATGGGAAATTCCCCATCCTGCAGCAGTGAGTCCCGGATCACAGAACATTTCTGGCCCCCAAGCCTTAGCCCACTCATGAAAAATCTTGACCAGTCTTTGCCAATCAGGACACCAACCTCAGCTGGTGTGATGCTAGCAAAGGTTTTCCTGGGGTGGCGGCCCAGATGTGGGGCGAGTCCTTAGAGCCCACCATGGCCGCATCCTGACAGGTCCCGTCCACGAGCAGGTTGTGGATGTAGGTGTTCCCCGGCGCTGCTGCTGGGGCCGCAGGCGGGGCTCGGGAGGCCTCGGGCTGGCGGGCGGGGGGAGGCGGATAGCTCGGGGTACGGGCTGCCCACTGGACGGCGGCTCTGCGAACTGTCCCAACGGTCTTCTAAGGTCTGGATCATATAACCAGAATATACTGCAAAACTGGAGTTTACATTTTGAGTTCTGGCAACTCTTCAAGAACAAAAGGCTATTTTATTTTTGGTTTCTTTTCTATTTTGAAAAGCTCTCTAGTCTTTAAAGATTGAAACCTCTGGGTTATATATATATATACATATAATCCCCAAAAAACAGTCTGCAGTCTCAGGTGCACACTTTGGTCAGCGGTGGACACAGGAGGGGGTTGGGGGTTTCTCAAGGCCTGGAGGGCATCTGCATGGACTTTACTGGGGTCAGGTGGACCAGAAACACTAGGGAGTAGCTGGATAAGAGCTGGGCAGGTTCCAGGAGGTCATTTCTGGGAGAAAGAATGGGCGCCCTTCGTGGTCTTTTGATGGCTCAGCCCTGCCACCGGTCCTCTCTGGTCCATGGAAGGACAAGAAAGGAGGGGGAGAGGCTGATGTTTGGTAAGTGAGAAAGTTCCTGAAGACCGAGGCAGGTTTTGTCAGCTCAGGCCTCGGCTGCCCCATCCGGTGGTGATTGTGTCACTGGAGGGGCAGCCCAGAGCCACAAAACTGTCTTCCCCGCAGAGCCCTGAGGAGGGCTGATGTTCCCCTGCCTTCGGTGAGGGCCTAGTGGCTGGGCTTGATTACAAAGTTGCTGCAGATTGGATAATCTCTGGTTCCTTTGTGTGAATGTGCCCGACCCTCCTAATCGGGAAAAGCACGGTGCACTTCAAAAGATACTGACGGTGTTCACACCAGTATAAGAAATCTGTTGCTATTAAATGGAACCAAAAGGAACAGGCAAACTGTAGCAGAAGAAGCCTTTCCAAATACAGTTATTAGAAAGGAAGAAGGAAAGGAGGAGGGGAAGGAGGGCGGGACGAGGGCTTCTTCCTGACCTGAGCAGAAGCCCCGCTGCTGGCTCACCCACATCTCCCGGGTCCGGGTCTCCGCCTCAGGCTCTACTTCTGTGAGGCCGTGCAGTCATTGTCCTGCTGAGTTTCTTCTTAAAAGTTTTCCCACTTGACACCTTAAAATAAATGACAAATTTAATGATGAGATGGAATTTACTGTGAGTCAGTGAAGCCTTGTGGCTGCCACTGGTCAGCCCGCTGGGCTCCCCGCATGGCCCCAGGGAAGAGGGAGACACGGGCTTGTGCCCTATGTGTGTGTGATGTGTGTCTGCATGTTCATGTTTGTGTGTGGGGTGTATGTGGTGTGTGTGTGTATGTGGTGTGTGTGTTTATGTAGGGTGTGTATGTGGTGTGTGCCATGTGTGTGTTTGTGTAGCACCCAGGGGCCTGAGTCTGCAGGGTGACCCTTGCAGAAGTGAAGGGCCAAGTCCCTGCTTCCTCTGGAGGAGCACAGGCCAAACACATGCCCCCACATGTGGAGACCCCAGGGACAGCGCCTTGGACCCCCATGAGTCAGGTGGCCTTTGGCCTGTGTTACTTGAGGATTGGGCACAGACAGACCCGGGGTGGCACCTGATGTTTGGATCCCAGCTTTGGTACCCAGGACACCTCCCTATGAGGGAGCTCCCATCATTTCCAGGCTCCTGGGAAGAAGGGGCCACCCCCAAGTGAAGGCCTGTGGGACAGTCATGAGGATCCTCAGAGAGGCTGAGCCAAAGATTCCAGCCCAGTTCATGTGGATTGGGGTAAAGGGGGTCTGCCTGGGTTGTCCTGGAGGGAAAGGAGGCCATAGGGCCGCCCCCTGCAGCTTCATCTGCTCTGCCCCATCAGTCCTGCCCCTCAGTGCATCACCCCCCCTTTCCTGGGCATCCTGGCCAGCCTCTAGTCCCAACCCCGTGGGCTCCAGCTCACGGAGCGCCCGCCCAGCACCAGGCCGTGCCCCAGGAGGGAGGCGGCTCCTCACTCCCGCCCTGCAGTCGGGAGACCACTGGGAGAGGTGACCCTATTTACCCAGAGTCACAGAGCTGGCAGCTGGTGGAGGCTGCATTCCCAACATCAGGGTTTTAACTCTTCTATTTCCTCTGTGATCACAGAGTCTAGTATTTACATGTACATGTGTTTGTGAGTTTCAGTTTCCACATTTTTACATCTAAAATAATTATTAAATACTGTGTAAACCCAACATGATTATAATTTTAAAAGGGGATATACAAATTATTGTATATAAAATAGATAAGCAACCAGGATTTACTGTGCATCATGGGGAATTAAACCCGATATCTTGTAATAAAGTATAATGGAGTATAATCTGCAAAAACACCAATTCATTATGCTGTACACCTGAAACTAACACAATATTGTAAATAGCTATACTTCAATAAAAATAGAATACAAAGAATACATATTACCTTGTTAATTAAGATATTAGGAAAGTTTCAAATGGGACAGCAGAAGCTAAAGTGCTTTAAAACAAAGGTGCTGTGGCAGTGGAGAGGTGGGGGCTGTATTCATTGCTCCTCTTAGTATTTTATTGTATTTACATGATTCTTTCATTGGAGGAAATGGGATTAATGAAAAGCCACAGGTCTTTGGTCTGGTGACACAGAGGGTGGCTGGTGACTGGAGACTGAGGTAACCTCCAGCCCTAGGAAAGTGAGCACCTTGGGTGGAGATGTCTGAGGGGGGCCCTCCTGGAAGGGGAGGCTGGGTGGCAAATGGGATGGTTTCCATTTTTCTGTGTCCATCATTTCAGAACGTGGGGGCAATGAAGACAGTGCCCTGATCCATGGACAGCCACAGTGCCCCTAGGGAAAGTTATTTGACAGGTGCTAAAAATGGAACACTGTATTCAGGAGGAACTCTCCAAGGGGTGACATGGCTGGGGGAACCAGGCCCAAGTCCAACTTCGGCCTAGGCCAGTGGGGGTTACAGCCCAGGAACAGGGTAGGGTCATGGATGAAGACTCACTGAGAGGAAACATCCATGGTCTGGGCTCTGGCTGGCCCTTAAGGGGTTCCTGCTGCAGGCAGGCCAGATGGTCAGATTTCTTTGGGTGGTCATATCCCAGCCCTGGCTAAGCTGACTCAGCAGGGGACTTTCCTGGGTGACATGGGCCCAGCAGGATGATTCTGAAGGTCAGATGATGGAGGTCGAGTCTGGAGGAGCCACGGTTTGGTCAGGGAAGGGTCGTGTGCCTCGTGGAGGATTTGTTTGTCCAGGGGGAAGTGCTCTCAGACTCAGACCCTGGAAGCAGGTGCTTCACACACTGCATGTATCCAGAGATGTCCAGAGGCTGTGAGTTAGAGTCTGCACTGGTGGGGGCTTTGTAAGTGGATAAGAAATCAAACTAAGTTTAGAGGCCTGGAAATTCAAGGCTCAGAGAGGGCAAGTAACTCTTCCAAGGCTTCACAGTGAATGTGTATTGCTTCTTTATACTGAAGACAAGTCTCCCATCCTCATCTCCCCTGTGAGGCGTTCCCACTACTGCTGCCCCGAAAGTCCTAGCCCAACACACTCAAAGGACTCCCCACGGTAAGCAGGTCAAAGAGCAGAACTCTTTATGTTTGCCAAGGACCTTGTTAATTTGAACAATACAGAAAACTACAAAAACGGAAAACAAGTTTCCCATAAATAGGCATGTCACTATTAGTAATATTTGTGTTGTTCCTTATGTTTAACTGCCGGAACGTGAGCTTGTATATATTCGCCATCATTATGCGTACATTATGATATGCTCACTGAGGTCATTGTAGGGTTTTAACATGAAAAATAAGATAAATAATTTAGAAGAAATCAATCATTTAATTTAAATGTAAATTACATCACATTGTGAAATTGTTGCAAATTCCCTCTCTGTTGCAATGTGTAAATTGTTTATATTTTATAGAGTAGCAAATTTCTTAAAAATTCAAAACAGCAAATACTTTTTGAACACCTGCATACACACTAGGTATATGCTATGTATGATTTATACATAATAGAATGTCTATGTGTCAATATTCATGTATATAACTGCATAGACTTAAGTGTAGATTTCTCACACTGTTCCTTGGGCTTACTTCCTACATGTAACCAGTGTTGAAGTTTGGTGCAAATCCTATTCGGTTTGTTTTGTTGTTGTTGTTGTTGTTTTTAAGTAGAGCTGAAATTATAATCCTGGTCAATGTGCTCCAAATTCCGTGTTCTTTCTATGAAATGAGATAATGCACATAAAATAGAAGGAATGCCTGGTATGTAGCAAGACTCAGCATTAGCTGTCATCCTGTTTCATTTCTATCAATATTGTTAAATGGAATTAGCTGCTTAGTCAGTGAATACTTGGTGCACACGTTGTTCTCAGCACCACAGTAAGTACAGAAGGTATCTGAGAGGGTTTCAGTGACAAAGGCTATGCAATGTCATTTTCATTTTAATATATGCCTACAGTTAAGCATAGCATAGAGGCCATTGTAATATATCAGGTTATAAATTAGATCCCAAAGGCCACATTGATCTTAAAGTTTACAGATTGCCTTCATTCTCCAAATATTACCATTGCCCCTCCCTTGATATTGATAAAGACAGGTTGTAGGAGTGTGGCAATTTCTGTGTGGGTCTTTGCTGCAGTGTGTGTAACCAGCAGCACACAGATACACCTGGCTTTGTGGCCCACCTTTCCAGAAATATATGATTTCAAATCTGGCTGCTCTCCTGTTCAGATCAACCTCTATACCAGCCCACTTGGGATGAGGAACTGTCTCCTGAGGTGGCTCAGATAGCTCTGATTGCTAGAAAGTTCCATGTGGTGGCCTTTAAATTTAATTTGGCCCGAGTAAAATCTCACTAATTTGAGCCTTCAGACAGAGATGGCACACTTGATCTTTGTTTACACAGACCTGACGCCAGCAAATTTTCAGGATTCTCATCCAATAAAGGTCATTCAGGTTAATGTTACTAGCTTCCTCCACAGAGGGCTCAGTACACGGAAGTTTCTTTAATCATGTGCTTCTAGATGCAGAGATGGGCTCTTAGGTGTAAGGGTTGTAATTCTGTGACACTGTGTTGTGAAAGGTGCACTTCTTATGAACTTTAATAAAAGCATGAGTTAATTTAATTAATAAAACTCATAAATGAGTGAATGACTAAGGTCACATTCCTAGAACTCCTGAAAACTGCTCAGAATTTCCGAATGCCTGAAGCTCTGGGACAGTCACCTGCCCCCACCCCTTGCATCAGGAACTGTGCTTTGTGTGGGTGGCCTTCCCTGCTGTGTTCTGGAAATAATGCAAAATGTTGTTTAAGTATTCTGGAATTTAGCTTTTTGATTTAGACAGCCTGGCCTTGTTCCAGATAAGATGGCCTGGATATGCAAGGGGTTACAGTTTAATTTACAAAGGAGATGTTCAAAGCACAGGAATGCGGACATGCAGACCTAAAAGATGCCAGTGATCTGGGCACAGGTCCCTGTGCTGTGTTTGGGAGAATCAAGGGATCCACATTATTTGTTGAAGTGTTCTGAGTTGGTTTCCCATGTTTTGTTTGTAGTGACATTGAGGGGGCTGTGTTTGGATCCTGGCTTTGTTTTGTAACCTCAACTTTATGGTTTTTGACTCATCAATGTTTGTTCTTGCAGTGGATTTATTTTGACAGTAGCCCTGTGCCCGGGGTACAGGCTCATCCTGTGTTGGCAGTACCTGCCCCAGCCATTGCCATGTGTACACTCAGGGTTTCCATTCCTGAACTCTCCCCAGCCCAAGCATATTTGACCTGCTTTGAAAAGGTGTGCATATATACATTTTTAACATTCTTCAGTATCCCGATTAAGAAGGAGGACTTTAATTTCTACTAGGTAGAATGTTCTTTTTTCTTCATATTTTTTTCTTTTGCAGTGGTCCTGCGTGCCTGCACAACGTGAGTGTGTCCTGCCACGCTGCTTCACGCAACCCCACGCCCCACTGTACCACCGGTAGAGTGCTCCTTAGTTCGTGCTCTGTGATTTTACATCTGTTTTTAATATTGATGTCAGGTGGATCCAGAGGTCCTGGTGATTGTCTGTGTTTATCTCATGACCTTATTGTTGCAGAAAGAATGGCCCCTGTCCCTGACAAGCCAAATAACACAGAGACAAGGTCTTAGAGTTTAGAAGAAAAGAGGAAGCTTTATTAATTTGCCAGGCAAAGCAGACCCACAGCAGGCTAGTGCCTTCAAAACTAAGAAGCCATCTTGGGGATGGAGCAGGGTGATTAGCCATAGCTTAAACAATGAAGCATTTATAACAACCAATAGGATCATTTTTTCATCAGAAGACTTAGAATGGCATCATAATGCCTTCAGGTGACCAATTCTATAGAAGCTAGTGGTTACATCTCTTTATCTTGTAAACACTTAAGATGTGTTCTTGGTTATTTGGGCTACTTTGTAAGGTTACAGTCCCGTGACTTTCTCCCTGGAGAAGGACTCGGAGACCAAGCATGATTATGACTTTAGATTACTGGAATAAAATAGAAACAGTAAGATCAATGGCTGTAGTTTTAACACTGGGCCTGGAACTGTGGGTAGCAACTGGTCGGTCATGTTCATTAACCATTCTAAGGGCAAGCATCAGAATAAGCAGTCTTTTTACCTAAGTGCGACCATTTGATTATTCCTCTTTCATCATGACTCATTGAGAATGGAAAGTGGGGACTTCTGGGCTTCTTGCCACACTCTTGCTTTCCACCCGACATTTAAAATTTAGCTTATCCCACCCATCTCCTTGGCTCCTCCCAGGCCCTAACCCTAACCCTGCAGCCACTGAGTCTGTCCTTGGGGCCCTTGCAGGCCTCTCCCAAAGACAAACTCAGAGTCTCTACATTTTCAAGTTTTGCTGCTAATCACTTCTGAAAAAAAAAAAAAAAGAAAGTACATTTAATTTTTTTCCAGGGTAGTAAAGTTATAAAGCTCAAGAAAATATTTATAGAAGCCTAAATTTCAGAATTCTTTTTATAAAATGTATTTTTAAATTCCTCAGGTAATACATATTTTGTGTGAAAACATAAGCAATACTGAAATATATGGAGTAAAAGTTTCTCTGTAGACCTTAGTTTGCTGGTTGGAGGGTTTGCACATTAAAAATTTGATAGATAATAACAAATGGATGCTTTCCAAAGGTGTCATACCATTTAAAGCCCACCACCACCGGCAGCCTTTGAAGGCTTCCCAGCAGGTTTCCCAACACTGGGAAAGTCTTTGCAAGTGTTTACCAGTTTGATAGGTTGGAAAACAGCATTTCACGTTTGATTATATTTCTCTGATTATAATAGAGTTGAGTATCTTTTACTATGTAATTGTTTGGCTCTTTTCTGAGACAGGAAATAAAAGTACTGGGAAGGTGTGAGGTGCTGTTACTGAGTCTAAACATGTTCTGCTCACCATATGACAGACCAATAAATGGGGAGACGAGGTGTTGGAGCAAGGAATAGCGACTTTATTTGGAAAGCCGGCCAATTGACAAGATAGCAGACTAATATCCTGGAAAACCATATTCCCCAGTCAGAATTCAGGCTCCTTTTATACTAGAAAGTGTGGGTTCTATCCAGCAGTAGTCCCAATGAGATGGAATGTATTACTCAGGACTCTGTGGAAAGTCAAGAGAGTGAGAAGGAATCAGGGACGAACTCAATTGAGCCTCTCAAATGCTCTCACTTTTATTGTGTAGCATGAAAGAAAAAATCGCCGACAACTGTGTGAAGGATGCAGGAACTTTGCTCTTGAGCCTTGGGCTCCTAAGAAGGACATGTTCAAAGCTCCCGTCCCCCTTCCCTCTGCCCCCAGATGAATGAACACAGTCCCTGAACCCACCTGGGCTGAGCCCAGGCCATGCACACAGCCAACCGCCTGCTGTCCATCCCCAGGCTTGGCCGCATCCTCCCCTTGACAGGTCCATGTACCCATCACCTCTGCCCTTGGGGTCTGGTTCACCATCCACACCATCAGCCTGGGACCACCCTGGCGCACAGCCAGGGACACCCTGAGCCTCTGGCTCAGAGGAGGTACAGGGCACAGGGGGAAGGGCCCCTGGGCAGGAATTTGACCTGCCTCCAACCTTGCCTGCCGAGCCCCAGAGCCTGGACACAGGGCTGTTTGTCCACACACTGCACCAGATCTCTGACTGGTGGCTGTCACCATGGTGACTGGAGAGTGGACCGCCCCAGCACACATGGGGTGAAGGGTGAGGGGGTCAGCTTGGGGTAGGGGAGAGACAGGATGGAAAGGGGCAGGCGCAGCCATTCAAGGAATGCTACAGCAATTAACATTAAGATGGTGAGTCAACCCCCAGTAGGCCTTGAGGCTCAGGATAATGAGGGATTAAACTTCAAGTAGATCTTGACCTTCATTATACTCTCGGTGTAATAAACTAACATGGTAAATAACATGCCCACAGGCACCATGGAAGTCCAAAGGCCAGCCACAAAAGGTCAAAGAGTGGGAAATGGCCAAATTCCCAGGAATCCCAGCCCCGTCCCCTGGCTACTTAGACCGGTCCTTCCACTTATCAGTATATGAAACCACCAAGCCCATAAAAAACAGCAACAGGGCATCTCACGACCGCCTCTCTCTCTCTCTTTGGAGACAGCCCACATTCTGTCTATGGAATGTGTCCCTACTTTTAATCTGAGCACCCAACCCCCACACCTCGTGACCTTTCTCTGGCCTTTCTCTTGCCTTTAAATGTATCTTTCTGAATAAACTACCTTCACTCAACTGTGGCTTTCTCTTGAATGCTTTCCTGCATGTAGCCAAGGAACCACACTTGGCGGGGCACATTCCAGGGGCTCAACTGAGACCAGGGACATTGCCCTCCTCACGCCCCACATCTGTTTTCCTGCATCAGGGGTGCACTCAGAGTGAGGGGATATCCTGCAGTGGGGGAAACATGCTGAGGGTTGGGCCCCTCAGAGTGGAAGTGACCCGGCTGAGGGTTAAGTCTGCAATCCCGGGGTGAGGGGACAATCTTGGAATGGGGGGCCTGGGGTGAGGTATGACGTGTCAGCTTGGGGTGCAGGGGTCTTAGATTAGGACATAGTGGGGCAGAATGTGGCGGCGGGGACCTCAGTATAATAAGGTGTTTCACCTTGGGGGTCCTGTCAGGGACCAGGCCTGGCCTGGGGTGGGGGTTCAGTGACAGGGGTTTTGACAAGCACGAGTGTGGTTGGGGGTGTGGCCTGGCTCAGGGCTGGTTTTGGTGGTTCTGCTTGGGCTCCAGGACCTGGTCTGTGGCAGGGTGGGGCTTTGGGAACGGGCCTCGCCCAGCCCAGCTCGCCTCGCGCTGTGCTGCAGGAGCCGCTGCCCGCCCAGAGCTCGCGGAAGTTGTGCAGGAGCCGGGCTCTCCTGGACCAGCCCGCCCCCCGAGGAGGAACACGGCCTTGGATCTGGGCAGCCGCCTGCCGTCCCCTTCGCTGGCGCCTCTGGGTAGGTGAAGGGATGCTGGTGGGGGCACGCAGGTTGGGGAGCCGGCGGGGGAGGCGCACAGGTGGGAATGCAGAGGTGAGGCTGGGGCCGCGTGGCTCGTTAGGACCCCGAGGCCGGTCTGGGGCCACCGCCATGGTTCATTGTGCCCCCCAAATTAGTAGCCACTGAACCCCGCACCTTCACCGCCACTCATAAGCGGGTTTGGGAAAGCGGTCGCAGCCCCAGGAGGTGGGAGGGCGCCGGCCGTGCCCGGAGCACCTCCGACTGACACTCAGGCCAGGGTCCCCTGGCGCAGGTGGGCCTGTCTGATGAGTGGTGGCTGCCCCCGACCCTTCAAGGTGCAGGCGACCTGGGGCGGAATAATGGGCGAGGCCCAGGTCTTTGGGAGCTTGTCAGCCTGCCTGAGATCAAAAGCCTTTGACAAGTCTACTTTTAGTCTTTTGAGGAATCTCCATACTGTTTTCCACAATGGCTGCACCAAACCACTTTCCCACCGGCAGTGTAGGAGGGTTCATTTTCTCCACAGCCACTCCAGCATTTGTCATTTGTGGACTTTTGCATGATGGCCATTCTGACTGGTGTGAGGTGAGACCTCATTGTAGTTTTGATTTGCATTTCTTTGATAATTAATGATATTGAGCATTTTTTCATATGCCTATTGTGCATTTGCATGAATTCATTAGAGAATTGCTTGTTTAGTTCTACCCACTTTTGGATTGGATTGATTTTTTGTTATTCAGTTGTATGAGCTGTTTATATATTCTGGAAATTAAGCCCTTTTCAGTTTCATCTTTTGCAAATATTTTTTCTCATTTCATACATTGTCTTTTTGTTTTGCTTATGGTTTCCTTTGCTGTGCAAAAGCTTATAAGTTCATTTGGGTCCCATTTGTTTATTTTTGCTTTTATTTCTATTGCTTGGGTAGACTGCCCTAGGAGAATATTTATGAGGTATATGTCAAATAACATTTTGTCTATGCTTTCTTCTAAGAGGTTTATAGTGTTTTGTCTTATATTTAAGTCTTTAAGTCATTTTGAATTTATTTTTGTGTATGATGTGAGGAAGAAGTCTAACTTCATTGATTTACATGCAGCTGTCCAGTTTTTGCTACATCATTTGCTGAAGAGACTGTCTTTTCTCCATTGTATGTTCTTGCCTCCTTTGTCAAAGATTAACTGACCAAAAATTTGTGAGTTTATTTCTGAGCTCCCGATTCTGTTCCATTGATCCATATGCCTGTTTTTGTACCAATACCTTGGATGACTCTAGCTCTGTAGTATTGTGTGAAATCTGGGAGGGTTATTCCTCCAGCTTCGTTCTTTTTCTCCAGTAATCCTTTGGTAATTCTGGGTCTTTTTTGATTCCATATAAATTTTAGGATTATTTGTTGTAGTTTTGTGAAAAAAAAAATCCTGGGTGATTTGAGAGGTTTTGCATTAAATCTGTTGATTGCTTTGGGTAGTATGGCCATTTTAACAATATTAATTCTTCCAGTCCAAGAACTTGGGATATCTTTCCATTTCTTTAAGTCCTCTCTAATTTCCTTAGTCAGTGTTTTGTAGTTCTCTACATATAAGTCTTTTGCTTTCTTGGTCAGATATATTCTTAATTATTTTATTTATTGGATGCAATTTTAAAAGGTATTATTAGTTTCATGTAAAGAAATGCCACTGTTTTCTGTATGTTGATGTACCCTGCTACCTTGCTGAATGCTTTTATTAGCTCTAGTAGTTTTTGTGTGGCGTCTTTAGGGTTCTCTATATGTAGTATCATCTCATCTACATATAATGACAATTTTACCTCTTCTCTTCTAATTTGGATCCTATTTATTTCTTTTTGTTGTCTGATTGCTATGGCTAGGAATGCTAATACTATATTGAATAGAAGTGATGAGAGTGGGCATCCTTGTCGTGTTCCAGATTTTAGCAAAAAGGCTTTCAGCTCCTCGTGGCAGAGTATTATAATAATATGTGGGGGCACACTCAGGGGTTAATAGGTTGTAAGGCTGCGATGCAAAAAACTGCTGCTCTGTGTCCTGCTGAAAACAGTGAGACAAACCTTGCTTATATTCGGTGTAGCTTGTTATCTATAAGGCTGCTTCTGCTTCTTGGGAAACCATCGCATCATTCCCTTGCTGAAAACAGCAGGGCATTCTTCTCTTCTCTAGTTAGATCTTGAACTTTATGGGGTCTTTGTGCCTGCCTGGTTTCCGTTATCAGTTGTACACTCCCTGAACCTTGTAAACTTCTCCCTGAAAATGTAGATTAAGACGAGTGTTTCTATTTTTCACAAAACTGCTGACCTGCATTCTTGCACACGCCCTGCCCCTTGCACATCCCTGTGCCGTGCTTTGTCTTAATCCTTTGTTTGACTATTCTCAATAAATACGAGAGTTGCAGAGGGGCCCTGGGAGTTGGAGTTGATCTCTGGCTCCCTCTTACTCTCTTGACTTGCTGAAGTGTTGAGTAATTCATTCTTTTGCGGTGGGTCTTTCCCGGACAAAGCCCACAAGCGGTGACCCCGACGTGACAGTCTTGAGCAGCAGAACCAACACGCTGAGGGAGGAGAAAGCATTTTGGGCTGAAAACTGCCTCCCGGTAAGGGACAGCAGCCCCCGCCTGGAGCAGCTGCCACAGTGGCCAGCATTCAGTGCGAGCTGTCTTTCTCTTTTCTCACTTCCTCTTTTAAGATGGACCAGCAAGTGACTAAAGAACAACTTCTTTACCTCAGGATATTACAGCAACTCTTAAAAGCGGCCCAGTGTTCCGTTCCTGAAGAACAACTAGTTAAACTACTGCAAGTCGTATGGGATTTCTGTCCTTGTTTCCTGCCCAGGGAACAATCGATTTAAAATTATGGGAGCAAGTAGGGAAAAACTTAAAAAGAAAATATGAACAAGGAGAAAGTGTGCCCGCATTTGTTCTTGTCACCTGGAGCTCAGTCCGAGCGGCATTGTGCCTTGAGGGAACAAGATGATGCCCCCCTGCCGCGTCTGCCCCCTCGGCCTGCCTTTTACAGACGGTGAGCCTGCCTTTCCGCCGCCGCCTGAGAACTCTCAGAAGTGTGTGGGCCCAGAAAAGCCCTGTCATACAGCAGTGTCTTAGAGAGGGCTTAGCCCTTGGAGAACCACATGCTGTCCCTGTCACCCCTGTGCAAGGGCCACCCCCCAGACACGATGCTCTTCTTTTTCAAGTTTTCAAAGAACTGCAGCACAGTATCGAAGGGAACGGGCTACAGTGCCCTGTACTAAGGGCATCACTGGGTTAATAGGGTGTGAACGAAATTACTGCAATGTGAGTGAAAATACTGCAACCATATCAGTAAACAAAGAATGCTGAAACCAGGTTATCAGTGGCTGCCGCCAACCCCCAATGGGGACGGGCCTGCAGCCCAGCCTCTGCAGCCACTCACAATGGTACCTTCTGAGTGGACTCAGAATAACAAAGGATGGGACACTGGCCCTGGATAGCTAGGTGCTTGTCAAAGGAATGAATTCAGTGAGCCCAAATGTTTGCTTCCTCCCATACATAGAAAAGCACTAAATTCTTTAACTTGAGATGCCTGGCTTTCTTTAGATAACAAGTAATCTTTTATTGTTCCTACTACCTGGTCTTTCTTGTAAAGCTCCTATATATCCTAGCTCCTTCCCAACCTCTTCGGAGCAGTCCCTCAGAGCGATCTGACAGGCTGTCATCCCGGCTCGAGTCCTCCCGCCAAATAAAACATAACTCTTAACTTTTAGGCTGTGCATTTATTTCAGTCGACAGTTTTGGTGACCACAAAGGGACCCAGAGCAGACTTCTCCTTCCCCTGAGCTCTACAAGGAGCTGGAGCCTTGGTAAAAGCAGTGGCCCTTTGTGCCCACCCGTCTCCTCGGGGAGTCTAGATGAATTTGGGTGAGTCTCTCCTGGTTCTCAGATCTCCCATATTGGTTCATGATCCTGAGTTTTATTTGGTGGTGTATCCAGGTTCCTGGCCCTCCAGTTGAAAGATACTGGGGGGAAATACCTACCCAGTGGAGATGTCCCGGGTGGGGTCCGGTTGAAAGATACTGGGGTCTGGACTGAGTGGTTAGGTAAGAGGCTGGTCTAATGCTTTCCTCAATTTGGCTACCTCCGTTGAATTTGTCAGGATAAAAGTAAAATCTTATGAGGAAACTTTCAACTCCAAAAATGGGACCCTCCTCCTTGCTGGCAACAGCTTTCTCAGGTGACTGAGAAACTTGCAGGAGTGGTAGAGGCAAAGACTTCATGCCGTGCAGTTGTCCCTGCGGGAAAACCTACTAGCGATTTTATTCTGACAATCAGACCTTAGAAAGGGAAATAAAACTTTCAAAACAAAAGAAAAAGAAATGACAGATTGTCAGCCTCCAACTAATACCCCAGCCAGGTTTATGTACGTACAAAACTTACAACTTTAATTGAGAATTAAAAAAAAAATCTCACTCTGAAAATAACTAGCCAGGCCTGATAAAAACATTTTTTTTTTTTAAATTCTGACCTTATAAAAATAAAAGCCCCTTTAGAGGGAACTTGGATTTCTCTTACTGTGTCCTTGAAATGTAAATGTTTCATCTTTCTCTGGGTGTTTTATGTGTATGTATGTATATATATGTGTTTCCTTTTTTTTTTTTTTAAGGAAAACTTGGACTCTGCCATGCAAAGTTACAAGTATTATGTAAACATGGCGGCCAAGCAAATAAATTGGGATTCTTAACAATCCTTTGATTGTACCAATTCTCAGGTATTTTGCCAACTTAACCTTTGTTGCATCAGCCTGGACCACAAAGGCCTTTACTTTTTGGGGAGTAAAATTTTGAATTTTATTTAGGCAACACCCCCTCTTATGTCGAAAAGCCTCTTCATCTTATTGGTTTAAAATCACTATATATATATATATAATATATATATTAATATATATATATAATATATATTAATATATATATTAATTGATGGCCATATGACGGATCCTTTAATTTAGAAAAACTTCTAACTTGGTGAAAGTTAAGAGAGTTCTCATTATAAACATCTGTTTTATTGGTACCTATTAAAATCAATCAAGTTTAAAGATGGGAAAATATATCTAATGGTTAACCTAAGAATTTAGTTAAATAAAAAAACAGTTTATAAAGCTACATTTGTGTTTTCCCTTTCCCTTCAATGGGTTTTAGGGATGCTAATAAAAACATTAGAATAATTCATGTTAATTAGGTTGAGTAACTGAAAAAAGGAATGCAAAAATGTCAAAAATTTTTTTCTTAACAAGAAAAAAAAAATAAGGGACTTATCCCAAATGAATAAATGTTTTTAAATGATTATTTTGAATGGGATAAATAAAATGGACATTTTTGGATTTAGATACAAGGTTTTGATATTACGCTATGTAAAGTTAATTAAAGGCCAAGGAGATGACCTACTGGTCCCCAACATTAAAGTGCAAACAAGTCCGCTTTATTTACCCCAGTGTAAAATATATATACTTATAGGGGTGGAAAAAATTATATATAGACTGAGATATTAGATTAATGATTGGGGCAACACACCAATTAATCAAATTAAAAATTCATAAGGGCCTAAGTCCTTTGGCTCAAACTTGGGGTTCCCAGAGACTTTTATATAAAATTAGATAAAGTGGACAAGAAATTAAAGAAAAAGGCTTCTGGCACTCCTTCTAAAATTAAAATTATTGATTAAGCCTAATGAATATTAAAATTCAAGTTATAAGAGTTAATAAAATTAAGATAAAATTTGTAAAATTGGTATATTTAAATGGGCTTTATATAAACTTCTTTTGCTTAATTATGTTGTGGAATAGATATGTTTCAATGGAAAAATGCTTCGCCTCTTGGTATTATAAGGCTTGGCACATATCTGTCCCTCAGAAAATATTAATTAAACAAACTAAAGGAAACCAATAGTTAACCTGAGCCATCCAATATAAAGTAAAACTAAAAACTGATATTCAGGGGATAATATAAATAAATAAATAAATGAATGAATGAATGAATGAATAAATGAATAAATGAATGAATGAATGATTAACCCCGGGGTTTAACTTATAACTCAAGGAAAAGAGATATTACTAAGTGCCTTAAGCATTTGCTTTAACATGGAACAATTTGTTTGGAGCAAATTAAGGAGATACAATTGGACCTAGGTGACAGACCAGTTCTTTGGGGAACTGGAAGCAACTGTCTTTGTCTTGAAGATCAGAAATGTAAATATAGCAGACAATGACCTGAGACTGAGCCTAATTAGCTCAATGAGGTAAAATTTAAGGTGAAAGAAATTTTTGGCATTTTAGAACCCAGAACTCTGATGGGTCCTTCAGACTGTCAAGGACAAATAGGAATCTTTAAAGTCTTTTTCATAAATAGTAAGCCTTACTGATTTGAACAAATTCAGCTTATTCCAACTGTTATTTATAAGCAATAAATTTATAAATACCCAACTCATAACTAAGTTTTAAAGTGAAGCTATGAGATATCTAGATTTGTCTGTTCATAAGTCTGTGTACACACTATAGATATGAGATATCTCTACTGCTAAAAAATTTCCAAAATTAAATTTATAAAAGAGCTCTGTTTAATTCCAGCAGTGTAACATAATGTGCTTAAAAATTAAATGTTTCTAAAATAAAAACTGAACAAACTGACTTTCAGGTTTACATGAACTGGAAAATATTCAATATTAAGTTAAAACCTGGTATTAAGTTCAGTTTAAGTTTGTTCTACTTAGTATAGATGTCTTTAGAGTCATCAATATTAAGTATAATATCTTTACTGTACCTAGGTTTAATGAAACTCAAATACGATCTTGTTATATCTGTTGCAGATTTGTCAAAAAAATAAAAAATAAATAAATGTAATTTGGTGTGATAAAATTCTAAGTAAATTAAATGCAAATGAGATAAGCGCTTTCAGGTAAATACTTTTAAATATATTTTTAGACATGTATGCTTAAGATAATCTCTATAAATATTTGGTATCTTAAAATTCTAGAGTTGTGCTAAATTAAGTTAAATAATGGGAGTTTATTAAATGTTATGCCATTTTGATATAAAATAAGATTGAAACATTAATTACTTAACACTCACTTCCTCTTACAGAGAAATTAAATGTGTTTAGATATATTAATAAATTGTTGGTGCAGAATTCTTTTGACCTCCAGCTAAATCTGGGATGCTTCATAGGGCCCCAAAACATCCCAAAGAGAGATTTTCATACTGACATAATTTTATCTGACCAAGTGTTTTGAAATTTAACAAGCTTCCCAAATATCAAATTTTAATCAGAATTCTTTTGATTTCCAACTAAATCTGGAATGATTCAGAGGGCCCCTGAAACATCCCAAAGAGAGATTTTAAACTAGTAAGTTTCATATGGTATGTTAAATAACATGGGAAATATTGCCCAATTAATAATAAATCTTCCTAGGTTATACTGTATGAGCAAACATGATTAATATAGATAATCTAGAAGTTATATGGAATCCCTAAAAATCTGGTATGTCTGAAATGTTATTAGTCATAGTTCTGGTCATTGTGACCCGATCTCTTTATTGATTGCAGAGTAACTAGGTGTTTAACCATGCTATTAAGTATTTTGTTATTTATAGATAGTTATGGTTTTATTCTGATGTTTTTGCAAAATGCTTTCTCTTCAAGGAGATTTACTGGTTTCTAATAAATTAATTTCAAACTATAGCACTGATCTAAACTGGGTAAGAAATTTTAAAGATCTGATGAAAACTCTGATTTCATAAAAATGTTAACAACAAAAAAAAAGGATTATTTACATGGGACTAAGTAAACTGTTGAGTACGGTTATAATTTTTGGTTTTGTCTAAAATATTACTGGCTTTTAATCTGTGTTCCCCAGATATAAACAAACCCTTGTCCTTAAGCTAATTATGACTCAGCAATTCGGTAAATTATACCTATGTAAGCAGACTTGGAACAGTTATCTTTCCTCTATCTGATCCCTCCAGAGACTAGAAACTCTTAGGTCCCCAGTGGCTCTATCACATAAATCAGGAAAATCACCTCCTAATAGGTATAGGAATCTCAAGGCATTTTGAGGACCTTAAAGAGAAGAGAATTCACCTAAATCTGTAAGGCAAAAATATATGACAAGACCTTGATGTGGCTTTCCTGGCCTTAGAAAACCTTATTAAAATTCTAGCCTGAAAGTCCTTATTAAAATTTCCAACACAGCCAAATTAAAAGAGCTTACATGATCAAATAATCAGACAACTTATAAACAAATTAATCTTGATTTGGCTATATTTTATAAAATGAGGGAACTTTAGAGGGAAAAAGATTATATTTTAGTGGGTATTAAACTCTAGTTTGTTGATTGAGGTCTATATTTTACTAAGGCTCAATTCCCAGGTCATTCCTTGCTGTTATGTTACATTGCCGCAATGTTTAATTGAATTATTAAAAGGGCACTCTAGGTTTGTTTCCTAAGCTCAGTAATCTATTCTTCGCTGAATATCCGATGTCCCATGACCTGCAACCAGGGGATTACACATACAGGAATAGACATAACTTATAGAACTGTCTCAAACCTGAATGGAAGGACACTTTATCAGGTACTCTTAACTAGACCATGCACAGTGAAAGCTAAAGGAAATTGACTTTTGGATAAATTTTCAATCAGAAAGAGCCATTGCATTGAACTGACCTATAGAGTAGTGCTCACCTCAAATCAATGCTCAAATGGAGAAGAAGCTACCAGGCCAGGATGAGAAGAAGATGACATCTGAGGTAGACAGCTGACCTGAGACCCCATACCAGGCCTGTTTATCAATTACTCTGATAATTGCTCTTACCTTTGATTATGAACTAATCCAATTGTAGGTTTATGGTCAATTACCTATATCTTGTACTTTTGTGTTATCTTGACAGGTTTCCCTACTCCAAGGTTCTAACTAGATAGCCCTCAGAAATGTATTTTAAAAGAGAAATTATAATTCTACTTAGGCCACTATTGACATTACAATTTGGGAGACC
This sequence comes from Camelus bactrianus, assembly GCF_048773025.1. NCBI lineage: Eukaryota > Metazoa > Chordata > Mammalia > Artiodactyla > Camelidae > Camelus > Camelus bactrianus. Next base: position 140,115,156 of record NC_133541.1, read on the forward strand.
TCACCTGGCCAATTAATACCTGCTCTGAGCCTGACCATAAGTATGAATTTTCTTATAAGATCACTGAAGCTCAATCAAGACAACAAGCAAGATTTCCACCAAAGAATATAACCTCCTTTAAATATGAAAAGGACTTATATAGTTAACACCAGGATATGGACATTTAAGTTTAAAGGCTCTCTTATGTTGGAAAAATTAAACTGTACTAAAGATAACCAACCTAATAACACTATGGAATTTGGCTGGGAGACTTATGAACAATGCCTGTATAACATCTTCCTTAAAGATAAGGATTGGTACAGAACAGACTAAGTCAGATGACCTGAGGATATACTGAGCTGCATCTAATGGAAGTTTTTCAATTAAATTCTTATGACTTTAGTAACACTGCTAACTATTTGTATTTTGTCTGTTTTACAAAATTGTTTATGCATTACCAAATGTGTAACTAGGCCTCCAACAAGACTGATGATGGCTAAACATCTTGAATACATAGATAAAATTTATAACTCTGCATAGAATAATTGTAATAGTGTGATTCTAGGTATGTTTATCAATTACTTTGATAATTGCTCTTACAATGAGGGGTAACAATTTCCTGGATCATAATAGACTAGTAAGACAGATGATCCAGAGAATTTTTGAGTATCAACAGGGCCAGATCCAAAAATTAACACTTGAGTGACATGTCAACACTATCTTCGGCCTGATCTAGGAATGAGTCTTCCTAGCACCATGGGACAAAATTGGTCATGAAATGTCTCCCAAAATATTGGTTAAATTTAGGACCCATGGTGAGCACTGTGAATGAAAAACACTGCAAACCCTATCAGTAAACAAAGAATGCTGAAGCCATGAAGTCATCAGTGGCTGCCACCACCCTCCAGTGAAGAAAAGCCTGCAGCCCAGCCTCTGCAGCCACTCACAATGGTGCACTCTGAGGGGACTAAGAATAATAAAGGACAGGATACTGGCCCTAGATAGCTAGATGCTTGTCAAAGGAATGAATTCAATGAACCCAAATATTTGCTTCCTCCTGTACATAGAAAAGCACTAAATTCTTTAACTTGAGATGCCCGATTCTCTTTAGATAACAAGTAATCTTTTATTGTTCCAAATACCTGATCTTTGTTGTAAACCTCCTATGTATCCTAGCTCCTCCCCTACCTCTTCAGAACAACCCCACAGAGTGTTCTGAGAGGCTGTCATCTGGGCTCCAGTCCTCCCACCAAATAAAACATAACTCAATGTTTAGGCTGCACATTTATTTCAGTCAGCATAGGAAAATTTAATTCCATGAGGAAGGGATTGTATTCCCACAAATTCTCAATTTTGATCATAATGGATAAATTTATGTCTTGCTAAAGGCCTCAGGACTATACATGATTCCATCTGGAACCCAAATAGCACTAACTCAGAAAGTTATTCTAAGGCTGATGCTGACAAAACTTCTTTAAGATGGCACAAGGCTGCCCTTTACTGGACACAAATTTTAAATTCACAAAAACCCTTATTGACTGTTTCCATAAAACAAAAAATTATTCCATGGCCTTGTAGACACAGGAGCAGAAGTTTCTGTAATAGCCCTAAATGAGTGGCCTGAAAAATGGGTAAAAGTGACTAGTCATATGTCTGTGACAGGAGGAGGAGGCACTCACAAGCCGATGCAAAGTAAAAAAAACAAAAACAAACTCTAAAATGTATTGGCCCAGAAGGACAAGCTGGGCATATTCAGCCATTTATTCTCCCTATTCCAGTCTCTCTGTGGGGCGGAGACCTGTTACAACAGTGGAAAGTCACAATTCAATCTTTGGGACCAGGCCACTGTTAACATACCTCCCCTTCCATTAGTCTGGAAATCTTCCACTTCTATTTGGATCAAACAGTGGGGAAACTTATTAAGCTAAGCATTTAGTCCAGCAAGAGGCTGGACACAGTGAGCCACCTGCTCGTCCCTGGAACACTTCTGTCCTTACTACCCCACAAAGGCCAGGCGAGCGCGTTGCATGACCTCAGGGCTGTAAGTGCTATAATCCCACCCCTGGGAGCCCGGCAGCCAGGCCCCCCAGCCCTGCTGTTACTCCTGCAGATTGGCATGTCGTGGCTGTCGATCTTTAAGATTGCTCTTTCACTAGTCCGCTGGCAAAATCAGAGCGAGAGCGTTTTGCTTTCTCTTTCCCTTCACCTGACAATCGGGCCCCTTTGTCTCACTGTCAGTGGCGAGTTCTGCCTCAGGGAATGACTAACAGCCCTGCTACTTGCGAGCTATGTGTTCATCAGGCCCTGCTGCCTGTGCACTCTGCTTTTCCCTCCTGCCTGGTTTATCATTATGTGGATGATGTTTTACTTGCAGCCCCTACACAATCCCAGCTTCTAACTAACTATCGATTTATGACGGATCCCCTTTCCAAACAAGCACTCCAAATAGCACATGAAAAACTTCAGCTTCAAAGACCGTGGAATTATCAAGGTTACATCTTTTTTAATTGAACTATTCGATCTCAATCAGGAATCTTAGATACTACTCGCCTTCCTACTTTAAATGATTTTCAGAAATTTGGGGGAGATATAAATTATGTTCGACTCATTTTAGGCATTACTATGGGACAACTTTCTAATTTATTCAACATCCTTAGGGGAGATTCACCCTTAGAGCCCCCCTGAAAATGAACTCCAGAAGCTAAACAGGAAATAGCACTCATTAAAAGGGCATCCAAGACAGACAATTAGGTAGGAGACAATTGGACCACCCAATTGATTTGTTCTTACCCCCCAACTTTTGGACCCGGACAGGATTATTGGGACAGCTTATTAGCGAAATTCAATGTATAAAATAGATATTAATTTCTCATTTCTTTAAAACAAACAAAAAATCTTCTCTCCTATGCTCAGCAGCTTATCAATTTGTTATATAAGGGCCGATATCACAGTCAGCAATTGACTGGCTATGATCCAGACATGATTTATCCAAAAATATCCTTACGGTTTCCAACAATTAGTCTCTTGATTTCTAATCTGCCATAGCTGACTTTACGGGGAAATTTGTTTATTCTCTACCCTCTGATAAGTTGTTACAACAGCTAGCCCTTATCAATGTCATTTTGCCTCACAAGATTGTGACCACTCCTATTCACAAAGCTGTCACTATCTTTATTGATGGCTCCGGAAAAACAACTAAGTCTGCATTTCCTGGACAAGGAAGGTCATAGATTGTTTCCTGCAGGGCAACCTCATCACAAAGAGCAGAACTTAAAGCTCCCATTATGGCATTGCAACAGCCTGTTAACTTGCTGATTCACAATACATGGTTTATGTCATACAAAATATAAAACAATCATCAATTAAGAAATGAACAGACTCCTCTCTCCTTTCTCTGTTTCTTACTTTGCAATCTCTAATAGATAAATGTAAACATCCCCTTTTTGTCATACACGTAGGGTCCCATACCAATCTACCTGGTCCCTTGACAGCCAGCAATGTTATGGCAGATCACTTTGTTGGTTTCAGCTTGGCTTTCAAAACAGCACAACAATCGCATAAATTCTTTCATCAAAACTATAAGTCTCTGGTTAAACAGTTTCACCCAACAATCCCTCAAGCAAAACAGATTATTTCAGCTTGTCCTGATTGCCAATTATTGGCTGGAGGACAGAAATCTTGGGGTGCCAATCCTCGGGGCTTAGAACCCAATCAAATATGGTAAACAGATATGACTCACTATCCTTTTGGTCGCTAAAAGTATGTCCACGTTTCCATCGATGCCTTTTCTAACTATATCTCTGCTTTCACATACATTGGTGAAAAAACAAAACACGTTGTCACCTTCTTCATGCCTTTGCACACCTGGGCAAGCCACAACAAATAAAAACTGACAATGGACCCAGCTATACCTCTGCTAAATTTAAACTCTTGTCAAAACTGGGAATTACAACAAGTTACAGAAATTCCTCTTAATCCCACTGGACAAGCCATTATAAAAGGTACTCATTCCACATTAAAGTCTATGATTAAAAACCAAAATGGGAGTGGGGATACTCCCAGTAGGATCTTCACAGATAGGTTACACAAAGCAGTATAAACTAAATTTTTTAAACTGTGATGTTCAAGGCCTCACAGCAGCAGTTCACCATTTTGCTAAAACAGCTCTGTAAGAGCAGACGTTCTGGTAAAAAATATTACAGAGGAAAATGATTCATGGGAAGGGACTTTTAAATTAGTCACCCTGGGGTGAGGATCTGCTTGTATTCTTTTACCCACAGGGCTAGTTTGGCTACATGCCCGTCATGTCAAACTTCACCGCAGACTGGAAGAACATACCCTATGACCCCAACTTCCAGGAGGACAATCCTGTGCCTCAGATGGCCAGCCTTTCCCTACTAGACCCCCGACCAGAGACCTGCCCAAACACCCTTAAGGCGCCAGGTGTGACCTTGGGGCAATTTAAGAAACTCTATCAACAGACCAATGAAGTTATGCAATGTGTTGGAGTTCCCCCAATCCAGAAAACTGGTTTTTAGCATGTCTGGTTGTGGTTTCTCAAAACTCAGTGAAGGTAATACCTCTCCTGCTTTTGCTTCTCTTCCTCCCTGTCACACAAGCGCCCCTATACTGGGCTCATATTGTAGATCCCTCTCTTTTCAGACCTATCTCCTGGTGGGGCGCCAATCCTCCTTTCAGCAGTAGTGACACCCCGTGGACTGGAAGAACCTGGCTCCCACCTCAAGGACCTCTACTAGATCAGCGAGACTGGCTCAACTTAAATGAATCCATCTCCTTTGTCTCCCCTTTCCACCAGCCTGTTTTGTTAACATAGCCACACTCGATTGTCTTACTGTCAAGCCTCATGCTTACTTACATTACACTCCTAAAGACGGATTTCATAAGATTAATTTGACTTTCATATTTACTGCAGCCATTGATGCTGGAAGTCTCCCTGATCAGAATTGCCCTCCACCGTTGGAATGCTGTCATATGACAGAAGCCTGGACCCCAGAAAGTCAAAACTGTTTCTGGAAACCATGTCCCTCTCATTAAGCTACCATGAAAACTCTTTGCTAATTTCTCCCTTTTTGTTTGGGGTCCACAAAGTTATTTATCATCTGAACATTTGTCCACTGTCTTTTAATGAAACCAGTAATTCTAGCATCTCCTGGACTTATGAGGCTTTTCTGGCCTTATTCTAAGCATTCCCAGTGCTCACAGACACAGCCCCAGCACAGTAATCTACGCCATGTGGCTCTACACTTTGTGCCTCAACATATCTCATGGGAAGTACACACTCAAAAATGGCATATATAAAGTTAACCTTACTTCTCATGTTTCTGATCACATTCTTTCTTGTACTCCACATCCTTATATTTTTACTATGTCTTAACAAAAAATCAATATTACTCTTCAAAAGAGATTTTACTTACTTCAAGTTCATACCCCTGTCTGGTATACCTCCTTCATTAGAACAATGAATATTACACATTAAGGTCTCTCACATGTGATTGTCCTGAAGGGACAGCCACAGGTCTGTTTCCAGTCAGTCTCACACGTCCCTGGGAAGGGGCTAGCGGCTTTACTAAACTAGCACAAACTATCTCTAAATGGAGACCTAAATGCTTTATTGGATGGCCCATAGCGTTCATCACCTCTGCCGCCGTCACTACCGCTGCAGCTTCTGTAGTGACTGTAAGCTGCTATGGGCGCGCGCCGTCTGTTCCACCCAATAGCCCATTGGGCAAGGTTTTGAATGGATGGTCTAATCATAGATAGCCACCTATGACTAAGAAAAAGATGGTATTTTACTGTAATACTGCTTGAGTAATGTACGCCTTAGGCTCGAGGGAACACTGGCCTGAAAATGGGTTATTAAATTACTACATCATTCTCCAGTTAGAGCTGTTTTGCCAGAGAAAAGGTAAATGGGAAGAAGTACCATATATACAAGCCTTTATGAAAGTCCATAATGAGGAAGGAAGGGAGCCAGGTACTAGATTGCTGGTTCAAAGACAAGTAGAGAAAGAATTTAAAATTGAACAGAGAAAGGTTACCAGACAAGTGAGGGAAGAAAGAAAACATCAACAACAAGCACCTTCCAATGTCATGGTCACCCAAGGTATCATAGACGAGGAAGATAATGACTGACGGGGCCCGGGGCTCTCAGCCATGTTAAAGACCCCCTGTAACAATTGCCACCCAAGAGCCTTGGGTACAGCTGACAGTGGGGTCTCAACTAGTGGGCTTTCTAGCAGATACTGGCAGAAACTTCTGTCCCAGTACCAACGACTCAACTGCTGTTACGACCTGTGGAATGCAAATTTTGAGAAAGGGAGTAAGTAACTTGGAAACAAATAGAAATCTTAAATGTCTTCTATAGAAGTCAGTAAAAATGTTTAGCTATCCAGTCAGGCAGCTTTGATTTGTTCCACCTGCCAAAAACTCAATTTGTATCCAACCTCTTCTAACTGATGAGTCTTACATCGTTGTACCTAATTCATGGCTAAAGGTTTAAAATGGGAATTATGAGGTCTCTGTGTTTGTGTGTTTGTACGTACCTATATGTGTGCTGTATATATGTGGCATGGCCAAAATTAATTCATTAAAGAGCTCTATCCAATTGGCTTAAAGGAAATTAAATGCTTATATAAATACTCAGGAATATAAAAGAAACTGGCCAGAATGAAAATTGGGTTTATGTGATCTAAAAAATATTCCATACTGAATTAATACCTGGTTATTGAAGCTACCTTAAGCTTATTGGTTTGATAAATATAGACATGTCTCAAGATTCATTAATGTTAAGCATAAAACTTTATTGAACTTAGGTTTAATAGAAACACATAAGAACTTGTCATATCTGTTAAAATTTGTCAGCAAGAAAAACAACTCGGTATAATATATTTGTAAGTAACTTAAATACAAATGAGAAAGAGCTTTTCGGTAAACTGTTTAGGAATGAATATTTCAGGAATGTCTATTCAAATTGTTAGAGCAGGCAGATAGCTAAATACCAGCAGAGAAAGGGGGACACAGACCAAATGGCAGGAATTAGGCAGAAAGGAGGGGCACAGGCCAAATGCAGGAAACCACACGTCATGTGAGCAGCAGGGATCCTTGGGAAGAGAAAGAAAAGCTGGAAACTTTGGGCTGATAATGGACCACAGATTTTGGCTTGGAGACCAACAAAGAAAGGTCAGAAAAGGCAGGAATTTCCAGTGCCCCAATGTAACCTTTTACTCATTATACCCTCATTTCAATAAAATTAGCCTTGCAGATCAGAAGTACCCATCATACACCGACGCCATGACGCTTTCGATCCAGACTAAATAAGGACAAAAATCCTTCCTCCCTTTGGGAAGCTGGAGTTGGGATGATAATCAGGGAATACGACCCCAAACCCTTCCCTCCCCAATGAATATTCCGTCCATTCATTTTTTCACCCTATGTAACTAACTTGCCAAAGAAACTCAGGGCAGCTGCTCACCTGGGCCTGCCCGCTCTCCCCTGAGGGTGTACTATCCATCCTTTAATAAATCCTCACTGTACCTTTTTAACCTCTAAGTCTTGTCTCTGAATTCTTTCTGGGACGGGACAAGAACCTGGAACACCAGTTGCACCTATCGGCGACAAAATGATCTCCCCATATATTTGGTAACTTTAAATTATATAATGGTGCTAAATTAAGTTAAATGATGGAAGTTTATTAAATAGCCACTTCATTTTCAGATAAAATAAGACATTGAAAGATTTATTGCTGAATATTGACTTCCTCTTACAGAGAAACCATAGATATTTAGCAATAAATATTAATAAATATGTGGTGCCACCCTGAAATATTCTCTACTACTAAGGGAAATATCTCAGTATACTAGGAAAGTAAGATGAATGTTTTCATTAAAAGAAGATATAAGAAATGGAATTATGTTTTGTTAATAAAAAAAGTGACTTTGTCCTAAAGCTACTTGATTCTGAATGGAAAAGAAAATACGGAACAAAGTAATATGGATAGAGAAATTTGTGGAAGGTTTGTGAAAGAGGAAACATGAGAAAATGGTTTTATACATGGTCTGGATTGGCTAAGTTTAAAATGAATTTAGTCCAGAAAATTAATACTAAAAGTAAGTGGGTACAAGGCTAGATTTAGTTCGCTTTCTCTCTGTTGAGAGAACAATGTTATCTTAAAATGTTAATCTGCTTTTAGTAACAGATTTTAAAGTTTCTTTTATCCCTTAAGTGATCTGTTCTGTATTTATCTTTGAAATATTTTATTGTTAATGAATAAGTAATGTTTCAAAGTGACCTATATTTTTATTTGACCAAGCGTTTTGAAACTATAACAAGCTTCCCAAATATCAAATTTTAATCAGACTTCTTTTGACCTCCAGCTAAATCTGGGATGCTTCAGAGGGCCCCTGAAACATCCGAAAGAGAGATTTTAAACTAGTAAGTTTCATGTGGTATGTTAAATAACATGGGAAGTATTGACCAATGAATAATAAGTCTTCCTAGTTTATATTGTATGAGAAAATATTAATATAGGTATTATAAAAATTATATGGAATCCCTAAAAATCTGGTATGTCTGAAATGTTACTAATCATAATTCTGATTATTGTGACCAGGTCTGTTTACAAATTACAGTGTAAATAATTGTTTAACCATGCTATTAAGTGTTCTGTCACTTATAGACAGTTATGGTTTTATTCTGATGCTTTTGCAAAATTGCTTTCTCTTCAAGGAGATTTACTGGTTTCTAATAAATTTCAAACTATAATACTGAACTAAACTGGGTAAGAAATTTTAAAATTCTGATGGAAACTCTGATTTCATAAAGCTGTTAACAACAACAAAAAGATTAGTTACATGGGGCTGAGTAAACTGATGAATATGTTTATAATTTTTGGTTTTGTCTAAAATATTACTGGCTCTTTAATCTGTGTTTTCCAGATATAAATAAACCCTTCTCCTTAATTAATTATGACACAGCAATTTGATAACTTATACCTATGTAAGCAGACTTGGAACAGTTATCTTTTCTCTCTATCTGGTCCCTCCAGAGACATGAAACTTTTAAATTCCCAGTGGTTCTATCAGATAAATTAGGAAGATTACCTCCTAACAGGTATAGGAATCTCAAGGCATTTTGAGGACCTTAAAGAGAAAATACTTCACTTAAATCTATAAGGCAAAATCTGTGACAAGCCCTTGACATGACTTTCCTGGCCTTAGGAGACCTTATTAAAATTCCAGCCACAGAATCCTTATTAAAAGTTCTGGCACAGCCAATTTAAAAGAGCCTATATGATTAAATAATCAGAGTTAATTTGTGGGCAAATTTTTCTTGATTTGGCTATATATGATAAAGTTGAGGGTAACTTTAGAGAGAAAATGATTAGATTTTAGTGAATATTAAATTCTAGTTTTGTTAATTGAGGTCTATATTTACTAATACTCACTTCCCAGACCATTCCTTGCTGTTATGTTACATTGCTGCAGAGTTTAATTGAATTATTAAAAGAACACTCTAGGTTTGTTTGTGAGGCTCAGTAATTTATCCTTGGATGAAGATCCAATGCGTCATGACCTGCAAACAGGGGATTATACACACTGGAACAGACATGATTTAAAGAACTATCTTCAGCCTGAATGGAAGGACCCTTTATCAGGTACTCTTAACTAACACAGCAAAAGCTAAAGGAAATTGACTTTTGGATTAATTTCCAGTCCAAAAGAGCCCTTGCACTGGAGTGGCCTATAGAGTAGTGCTAACCTTAAGTCAATGCTCAATTGGAGAAGCTAGCAGACCAGAAAGAGAAGAAGATGTCATCTGAGGTAGACAGCTGACCGAAGACACCGGACCAGGCCTATATACCAATTATTTTGATAATTGCTCTTACCTTTGATTATGAACTAATCCAATTGTTAGGTTTATGGTCAATTACCTATATCTTGTACTTTTGTGTTATCTTGACAGGTTTCCCTACTCCAAGGCTCTAACTAGATAGTCCTTAGAAAATTTAATCTAGGAAAAATAAAAGAAGAAATTATAGTTCTATGTAGGCCACTATTGACATTACAAAGTTGGAGCCCTCTCCTGGCTACTTAATAATACCTGATCTGAGCCTGGCCATACATATGAATTGTCTTATAATATCACTCAAGCTCAATCAAGGCAACAAACAAAATTCAGCCAAAGAATATAACTTTCCTCAATTATGGAAAAGACTTGTATGGTTAATATCAGGATATGTACATGTAAGCTTAAAGGTTCTCTTATGTTTGGAAAAAATTTTAAAAATTGAACTATAGTATGGATAAGCAACCTAATAACACTAGGAAATTTGTCTAGGAGTCTTATGAACAATGCCTGTATAACATCTTCCCTAAAGATATGTATTGGTACAGAACAGATTAAGTCAGTTGACCTGGAGATACACTGAGCTGCACCTAATGAAAGTTCTTGTTTTAAATTCTTACTTATGACCTTACTAATGTTGCTATCTATATTATTTGTATTTTGCCTGTTTTACAAAATTGTTGTTTCTTGCATTACCAAATGTGTCAAAAGTGTGACTGAGCCTCTGATAAAACAATAAGGCAGCTTGAAACAGTAGACCAGATATATGTTTCTGCATGACACCAATGATTGTAATGGTGTGACCCTAGATATGGGAAAAAGCAACAAGAGGGAATATTCTCCTGGACCATAACAGACTAGTAAGACAGGTGGTCCGGATAATTTTTGCTACTGTTAATAAGGCCTAGTCCTGTAATAGCACTATGAGTGGCCTATCAACATAATCCGTGCATGGCATAGGAATAAGCAGTCCAAGCTCCGTGGGATGAAATGGTTGTGCCAAGCCATGGTCAAATGTATGATCATGCGGGCACTTGCCATCAGCCTCTACAAGGATTGGGTCACGTTGGCACTTGCCTTCTAACTCTGCTTGGATTAAATCATGAGCCACTGCAGCTGCTGACCTCCAACACACCCTTAAAGGAGTTCAGGGTTAAGGTCAGGAATGAGGCACTCTGTGCTCTGGGAAAACTGGCTGAACAGACCTTCAAATAGCTAGATTTTTTTCAGGAAAAGATCTTATGGGCCCAAATTCTTGCATCTCCTCATATCCAGAAAAGCACTAAAATCATTAATGGTGACATCTGCTTTGTCCACTAAGAAGAGAAATGCATTTGAAAATCAAAATGAAATAACTATAGTTCAGACATTCAACATAAAACTAGGTAAACATTGTAGATGTGATTTCAGACAAGTTTCTGTATTGCTGAGAACTTGAGTTTTCTGAGCGATGTCAAAATTGGGATGCCACCGCCATTCTCAAAGCAGTGTCTGCTGGCAACTTGTAGCTACAACCTAATGGGCTTAACTTCTCCTCTTGTAATTATTGAGTTCCTAGATCCATACTGAATGTCATGCTTTCACACCAGATGAGTCCAGGAGCATCACAACTGCCCTAGAGGACGTGAAGCAACAAATACATAATGTAGGGGATTCAGATGCATATGTGGGAGAAGTTACATCTCAAGTTAACACCTGATTTTCTGGCCTCTTTTCATGGACTTCAAGGTCTCAAATGCATTCTTTCGGGAATTTTACAGTTTCTGTTTTCACTTCTGTTAACAAAAGTTTATATATATATATATATATATATATATATATATATATATATATATATATATATATATATATATATATATTTATACTAACAGTTTTCTGATGTCTAATGTGCAGGAAACAAACAGCTAAGGCTCTTTCTGAATCCCCAGCCATATGGCAAGATCAGGCTGGCTTGTTCCATTTCAAGGACCCCCCCCAAAAACACCCCCATTCAGCAGGAAGCAGCCAGATGAACGCGACGTCCATCTCCCTATTTCCATAGAAATGGAATGAGAAACTTACAGTGGGGATTTTGAAGTAGAATTAATAAAATGGCCACACTTAGGCTAACAGATTGCTTCTTCTCATACACACCCTTAAAACGGTCAACTGACCTGATGAACTGGTTGCTACTCACGGTTCCAGGCCTATTGTTAAAACTGAAGCTATTGATTTTACACTTTCTACTTTATTTCGGTAATCAAAATCTATAATAACGCTTGGTCTCCAGGGAGAAGGTCACAGGACTTAACCTTATAAAATAGCCTGAGTTACCAAGAAGACCACAACTTGGGTGCTTCTAATGAAGAAATGGAAAGAGTGACAAATACTGGTGGAAAATGAGCTTTTGTATATTTTCCATCATTATGTTTACATTTTGATATAGTCACTGAGGTCATTGTAGTGTTTTAACATGAAAAATGAGGTAAATAAATTAGAAGAAATCAATCATTTGATTTAAATTTAAATTAAATCACATTGTGAAATTGTTGCAAATTCCTTCTCTATTGCAATGTGTAAATTGTTTATATTTTATAGAGTAGCAAATTTCTTAAAATTTCAAAACAACAAATACTTTTTGAACAACTACATACACACTAGATATAAGATATATATGACTTATACATAATATGACATCTACGTGTGTCAACATTCATATATATAACTGCATAAAACAACGTGGAGTTTTCTCACCCTGTTCCTCAGGTTTATACCCTGCAGGTAACCAGAATTGGTGTATGGTGCAAATCCTTTTGGGTTTTTTTTTTTTTCAAACAGAACTAAAATTGTAATACAGGTCAATGTGCTCCAAATTCTGTTATATCAAGTTATAAAGTAGATTTTCAAGGTCACATTGATCTTAAAGTTTACAGATTGTCCCTGTTCTCCACATGTTACCAAAGTACTTCCTTCGATTTCAATAAAGACAGATTGCAGGAATGTGGCAGTTCTGTGTGAGTCTTTGCTGAAGCGGGTGTAACCAGCAGCACACAGATACTCCTGGTGTCATGGCCCACGTCTCCAGAATAACCTGATATCAAGCCAAGATGCCCTCCCTGTTCAGATCAGCCTCTGTGCCATTCCCCCATGATGAGGAACTGTCTCCTGAGGCAGCTCAGACAGCTCTGATTGCTAGAAAGTTCCATGCGTTGCCCTTTAAATTTAACTTGTCCGGAGTAAAACTCACTAATTTGAGCTTTCAGAAAGGGACAGCTCACTTGATCTTTGTTAACAAAGAACTTACACCAGCAAATTGTCAGGACTCTCAGCCAATAAAGGCCATTCAGGCTAATGTTACTAGCTTCCTTCAAAGACGGCTCAGTACACGGAAGTTTCTTTAACCATGTGCTTCTAGATGCAGAGATGGGCTCCTAGGTGTAAGGGTTGTAATTCTGTGACACTGTGTTGTGAAAGGTGCACCTCTTATGGACTTTAACAACAGAATGAGTTAATTTTATAAAACTCATAAATGAGTGAATGACTAAGGTCACATTCCTAGAACTCCTGAAAATTGCTGGGAAGTCCAGAATGCCTGAAGCTCTGGGACAGTCATCTGCCCCCACCCATTGCCTCAGGCACTGTGCTTTGGGTGGGTGGCCTTCCCTGCTGTGTTCTAGAAATAATGCAAAATGTTGTTTAAATATTCTGGAATTTAGCTTTTATCCAGATAAGATTGCCTGGATATGCAAGGGGTTACAGTTTAACTTATAGGAGATGTTCAAAGAACAGGAATGTGGACATGCAGACCTAAAAGATGCCAGGGATCAGGGCACAGGACCCCTGTGCTGTGTTTGGGAGAATCAAGGGATCCATATTATTTGTTGAAGTGTTCTGAGTTGGTTTCCCACGTTTTGTTTGTAGTGACATTGAGGGGGCTGTGTTTGGATCCTGGCTTTGTTTTGTAACCTCAACTTTATGGTTTTTGACTCATCAATGTTTGTTCTTGCAGTGGATTTATTTTGACAGTACCTCTGGTCCCTGGGGTACAGGCTCATCCTGTGTTGGCAGTACCTGCCCCAGCCATTGCCATATGGACACGCAGGGTTTCCATTCCTGAAGCCTCCCCAGCCCCGAAGGCCGAGCTTATTTGACCTGCTTTGAAAAGGTGTGCATATATACATTTTTAACATTCTTCAGTATCCCCATGAAGAAGGAGGACTTTAATTTCTACTGGATAGAGTTTTTATTTTCTTTCACGGCGGCCCTGTGCGCCTGTGAAACGTGCACTGTTTCATGCCACGCCCCTTCATGCAACCCCCACGCCCCACCGTACCTCTGGTAGAGTGTTCTTTAGTAGGTGTTCTGTGGTTTTACATCAGTTTTTAATATTGGTGCATGGTGGATCCAGAGGTCCTGGTGATTGCCTGTATGTTTATCTCATGAGCCTCATTGTTGCTGAAAGATCAGCTCCCATCCCTAATGAGCCAAATGACACAGAGACAGGGTCTTGGAGCTTACAAGAAAGGAGGCAGCTTTATTACTCATCCAGGCAAAGGAAACTCACAGCAGGCTAATCCCTTCAAAACTGTGTTCCCACCTTGGCGATGGGGCAGGGTAATTATATAGCCATAGCTTAAACAACAAAGCATTCATAACAACCGACAGAATCATGTTCTCATCAGAAGACTCAGAATGGCGTCATGATGCCTCCAGGCGACCAATTCTATAGAGGATAGTGTTTAGATCACTTTATCTCTTTAGCAGTCATGGTGTGGCCTTCTTGGTAATTCAGGCTATTTTGTAAGTTTACAGTCCTTTGACTTTCTCCCTGGAGAAGGACTCAGAGACCAAGCATGATTATGACTTTCGATTACTGGAATAACATAGAAACAGTAAGATCAATGGCTGTAGTTTTAACACTGGGCCTGGAACTGTGGGTAGCAACTGGTCGGTCATGTTCATTAACCATTCTAAGGGCAAGCATCAGAATAAGCAGTCTGTTAACCTAAGTGCGACCATTTTATTATTCCTCCTTCATCATGATTCATTGAGAATGGAAGGTAGGGACTTCCGGGCTTCTTGACACAGTCTTGTTTTCAAGGTGACATCTAAAATTAGGCTTATCCCACCCATCTCCTTGGCCCCTCCCAGGCCCTAACCTTAACCCTGCAACCACTGAGTCTGTCCTTGGGGCTCTTGCAGAGCTCTCCCAAAGACAAATTCAGAGTCTCTACATTTTCAAGTTTTGCTGCTGATTACTTCTGGGAAAAAACAGAATGTACATTTGATTTTTTTGTTGTTGTTGTTTTCCAGAGTAGTAAATTTACAAAGCATAAGAAAATGTTTACAGAAGCCTAAAGTTCAGGATTCTTTTTATAAAATGTATTTTAAAATTCCTCAGGTAATACATGTTTTCCGTGAAAACATAAGCAATACTGAAATATATGGAGTAAAAAGTTTCTCTGAAGACCTTAATCTGCTGGCTGGAGTGTTTGCACATTAAATTTTGATAGATACTAACAATGGATGCTTTCCAAGGTGTACCCTTTACACACCACCGGCAGCTTTTGAAGTCTTCCCGGCAGTGTTCCCAACACTGGGAACATCTTTGCAAATGTTTACCAGTTTGATAGGTGCGAAAATAGCATTTCACGTTCATTTGCATTTCTCTGAGTATAATAGAGTTGAGTATATTTTACTGTTTTTTTGTTTGGCTCTTTTCTCAGACAGGACACAAAAGTCATCTTGTACTGGGAAGGTGTGAGGTGCTGTTACAGAATCCAACCTCGTTCTGCTCACCACACGACAGACCAATAAATCAGTAGATGAGGTGTTGGAGCAAGGAATAGCTACTTTATTTGGAAAGCCGGCAGACTGAGAAGATGACAGACAAATGTCCTGGAGAAACTTCTTCCCCAATCAGAATTCAGGCTCCTTTTATACTTGAAAGGGGAAGGGGTGTGATTGGTTGTTACAAACTTCTTGGTGTAGGAATTATTAGTTCTTGGAATCCTTTGTTCTTGCAGCTCTCCACATGATTCATGTCATTGTGCCCCTGTAAATCCTGCAACAAAACAAACATGATTTTCTATTCTGCAACTTCTCATCTTTATATGAGTTCAAAAGTGTTAATATCCTTAAAGGTCAGAGTCTTGGGAATAGGCTGTCTTGTATATTTCAGGCTAAAGGCAACATTCTTTAACAAAAGGTTCTGAGCTAGCAAGACAAAGCCTAGAAAACAGGGCACAGGGTTAAAGCCAAAGGAACAGATCTAGCATGGAGTCAGTTTTGTTCTTTTTCTTTTCTATTACAGTGCCTTTGGTGAGAGATAAGAGGATGTTTCTGGGCAGGTCCTCCTCTGCCCCTGGCAGGGATTCAGCAAGAACCCTGCCAGATTCACCATGACTGTGGATAGAACTGCTCTCCAGCAGAGAAAGTAACAATTATTCATGATTAAAATTACTTGTCAAAGTATCTTCAATTGCCTGTTAACTATACCGTGTAGGGTGCGGGGAACTTCTCACTTGCCCATCAATGATCAGGCTCCCCAGATACAAGCGACCAGCGTTGCAGAGCGTTCCAAGATGGCCTAGCCAAAACCGCTTCGCACTTTGCTCTTGAGCCCTGGGCTCCTAACAAGTACACTTTGAAAGCTCTGGTTCCTCTTCCCTTTTCTGCCGCACGAATGAACACAGCCCTGAACCCACCTGGGCTGAGCCCAGCTCGTGCAGACAACCACCTGCTGTCCATTCCCAGGCTTGGCTGCATCCTCCCCCTAGCATGTTCATGTGCCCAGCGCCTCTGCCCTAGGGATCTGGATCACCATCTGCGCCATCACCCACCCAAGGAGTGCTGGTGGGTGGTGCACAGCCCAGGACCACCCTGGCATGCAGCCTAGGACCTCCCTGAGCCTCTGGCTTAGAGAAGGCACAGGGCATGGGGGCAGGGTGCCTGGGTGGGAATTGGAACCACCTACATTCTCACCCACTGAACCCCAAAGCCTCAGACACAGGGCTATTTGCCCACAAACTATGCCAGAGCTCTGACTGGTGTCTGTCTCCATGATGACTGGAGCCTGGAATGCCCCACCGCATTGGGTGAAGAATGAGGGGGCCATCTCGGGTTAGGGGTGCGCTCAGAGTGAGGGGAATCATACAGTGTGGGGACAGGCTGAGTGGTGAGGGGCCGCTCAGAGTGGAAGTGACCCAGCTGAGGGTTGAGGCTTCAATTTTGGGGTGAAGGAGCCATCTTGGAATGGGGGACCCGGGGTGAGGTATGAAGGGTCAGTTTGGGGTTAAGGATCCATAGATTAGGATCTGGTGGGGCAGAAAGTGGGGGCGGGGATCTCAGTGTGAGGAGAAGCTTCACCTTGGGGGTCTGGTTGGTGACCTATCTTGGCTGGGAGTAGGTGTCAATGATGAGGGGCGGTGAGCAGGAGAAGTGGGGCTGGGGGTGTGGCCTGGCCCTGTGCCGGTGGTTGTTCTGGATGGATGCGGGGACCCTGTCAGTGGTGGGAGAGGCAGCATTGGGAATGGGGCCCTGCCTTGCCTCACACACCACATCCTGTACTGCAGGAGCTGCAGCCCGAGCATCCACGCTGCGGGCGGGTGGAGAAGGGGCGCGCATGGACGCGCGGACTCAGGAGCCCGCCCAGAGCGCGTGGGGGCTGGGCTGCAGCCGGGTGCTCCAGGGCCAGGACCCAGAGGACGGGGATGGCCTGGGGTAGGGGCCGCCGCCTGCCGTCGCCTCCGCTGCTGCTGCTGCAGGGCAGGTAAGGGGGCGCTGGTGGGCGCGCAGGTCGGGGTGCGGTGGTGAGGCCGGGGCCGCCACCCTGGTGCGTGGTGCGTAGTAACCCCCCACATTAGTAGTCACTGAACCCCGCATCTTCACCGCCGCTCGTACGCGGGTTTGGGAAAGCAGGTGCAGCCCCGGGAGGTGGGAGGGAGCTGGCCGGGCCCGGAGCACCTCCGACTGGGCCTCAGGCCAGAGCCGCCCTGCGCAGGTGGCCCTGCCTGGCGAGTGGTGGCGTCCCGGACTCTCCAGAGCGCAGGCGACCTGGGGAGGAATAATGGGAGAGGCCCAGGTCTTTGGGAGCTTGTCAGCCTGCCCTGAGACCTAAAGCCTTTCACAAGTCTAGTTTTAGTCTTTTGAGGAATCTCCATTCTGTTTTCCACAATGGCTGCAGCAAACTGCGTTCCCACCAGCGGTGTAGGAGAGTTCCTTTTCTCCACAGCCTCTCCAGCATTCATCATTTCTGGACTTTTGAATGATGGCCATTCTGACTGGTGTGAGATGATACCTCATTGTAGTTTTGATTAGCATTTCTCTGATAATTAGCGATATTGAGCATTTTTTTAATGTGCTTATTGTCCATTTGTATGTCTTCATTAAAGAATTGCTTGTTTAGTTCTTCTGCCATTTTTGGATTGGCTAGTTTTTGTTTCTTTGTTTTTGTTTTGTTTTGTTTTAAATTCAGTTGTGTGAGATGTTTATATATTCTGCAAATTAAGCCCTTTTCAGTCTCATCTTTTGCAAACATTTTCTCCCATTCCACAAATTGTCTTTGTTTTGCTTATAGTTTCCTTTGCTGTGCAAAATATTATAAATTTAATTAGGTCCCATTTGTTTATTTTTGCTTTTATTTCTATTCCTTGAGTAGACTGCCCTTGGAGAACATTGCTGAGGTATATGTCAGATAATGTTTTGACTACATTTTCTTCTAAGTGGTCTATAGTGTCTTATCATGTGTTTAACTGTTTAAGCCATTTGAATTTATTTTTATGTAAAGTGTGAGGAAGCATTCTAACTTCATTGATTTACATACAGCTGTCCAATTTTCCCTACACCATTTGCTGAAGAGACCATCTTTATTCCATAGTATGTTCTTACCTACTTTTTAAAGATTAATTGACCAAAAGCTTGTGGGTTTATTTCTGGGCTCGATATACTGTTCCATTGATCCATATGTCTGTTTTTGTACCAGTATCCTGCTGTTTTGATTACTGTAGCTCTGTAGTACTGTCTGAAGTCTGGGAAGGTTATTCCTCCAGGTTTGTTCTTTTTCTTCAGCAATTCTTTGGTAATTCTGGGTCTTTTGCAATTCCCTATAGATTTTAGGATTATTTGCTCTAATTTTGTGAAAAATGTCCTGGGCAATTTCACAGGGATCACATTAACTCTGTAGATTGCTTTGGGTAGTATGATCATTTTAACAATATTAATTCTTCCAATCCAAGAGTATGGGCTATCTTTCCATTTTAAGTCATCTTTAATCAACGTTTTGTTGTTCTCCTTGTATAAGTGTTTCACCTGCTTGGTGAGATTTATTCTTAAGTATTTTGTTGTTTTGGATATTATTTTAAAAGGGACTGTTTCTTTACTTTCTTTTCCTACTGTTTTATTGCTAATGTAAAGAAATGCAGCCAATTTGTGTATCTTAATATGTATCCTGCTACCTTGCCAAATATTTTTAATTTTGGTTCATTTCTGTCTTTTTCTTCTTCTTTCAGAATATTCCCTTATGGTTAGCTGATTTCCGTTATTGTTATATTTGTGTTTCTCTCACCTGTTTTTGCATATCTAATGTAGCTTTTGAATTTATGGTTTTCATAAGTTTCATATACGTTGCTCTTTTACAATATCTGATTGTTTTCAAGTGATTGTCATTTAAGGTCACTTAATGTTTTAGTCCCTTTCCCCCTTTTTCGTTTTGTTTTTGATTTTTTTTTTTTACATCTTCCTATAACTCTTATAAGTGTTTATTGTAATTATAGTTGTTTTTATAATTTTTGTTTTTTAATCTTTGTAGTAGCTTATTTAAGTTGTTGATTCACAGCCATTGCTCCATTTTTGCCTTTAAACTGGGATTTCCTACTTCCCAGAAGTTCTTTTTTTCCTTTTTAATTTTCTTGGGAGGTGGGTAGATTTATTTACTTATTTTAATGGGATTAAACCCATTACCTCATGCATTCTAAGCACACTGTCTACAGCTGAGCTCTACGTTCCCCCAACAAGTTCTTATTTTTGTTACAGATTTTTCCTTTTCACATAAAGAGACCTTTTAACACTCCATGTAAGGTTAATTTAGGATTGATGAATTCTCAGGTTTTGCTCATTTGAGAAGCTCTTTAACTCTCTTTCAATTGTGATTAATAACTTTTCTGACTAGAGTAGCCTAGGTTGTAGATTTTTCTCTTTGAGTACTTACTAATGTTGCTAAATGTTTACATTAGCATGTAATCATAGCTTTCCCTTCTGGCCTGCAATGACTGCTGAAAAACAGCTGATAGTTTATGAGGAATTTCCTTTCATGTGATGCTTTCCTTTTCTCTTCCTACCTTTAGAATTCTGTTATTCATTCATTCATTCTAACAAACCAAAACTTTTTTCATTCTTTGCAAAATCTATAACACTTTATCTGTTAGGAAAAAGAACAAAGAAGTGATTCTTTTTTGCTGATTTTTAGAATTCTGTCATTATCTTTAAATTTTGCTTTTTGAATAATGATTTGTCTTGATGTGGGTCTGTTTGAGCTGATCCCATTTGTGACTCTGTGTTTCCTGTGCCTGGATCTGTTTCCTTTTTCAGATTAGGGAAGCTTTCAGCTATAATTTTATCAAATGTTTTCTCACCCTTTTTATTCTCCTTCAGGGACCCCTATAATATGAATGTTAATATGTTTTATGCTGTCTTAGAAGACCTTTAAACTCATTTAATGTATTTTTTCTTCTTGCTCTTCTGATTGGGTGCTTTTCATTATTCTGTCATCCAGATTGCTAATGTATCATCTGTATTGCCTAATTTTCCATGTTACCTACACTTCTGCTCTGACTGGTTCTTTTTGTATATTTTCTAGTTCTTTTTAAAAATTCTCCCTGTGTTCATCTGTTCTTTTTCCCAGTGCAGTTATCATTCTTATTACTATTGCTTTGACCTCTTTGTCAAATAAATTATTTATCTCTCTTCATTATGGTTATTTTTTTATTATTTCACTTAAAACATATCCCTGCCTTCTCACTTTAACTTTCTATATCTCTGTGAAATTACGTGAAACAGTTACCTGTCCCAGAATTAAAGGAGTGTCCTTGTGTGAGAGCACTCCTATGCAGTCTTCTGTGCCCAGCGGATCTGTGGGAAGAATTGCATCTTAACTGATCGTGGGCTGCCATCTTCCCCCAGGATGTGCTGGCAGCCAGAGTAATGGGGGCGGTAGAGCTGGAGTTAAAGGGATTGGAGCCAGTTCCAGGTTCGAGCAGGGGCTTCTCCTCTGCTCCATGACTGTTAACAGCCCTATCAGCGGTGGCACAGGGTCCCGTTGGGCTGGAGCAGGATCTCTGTGGGAGTTGGGTTCTCCTGGGTGTGAGGGCAGTCTCTGTTTGGTTTAGAATGCGGCTGAGGCCTGAGGGCTTGCAGTGGCCCTTCTGTACTGGTTTTACCTTTTCCCCAGTGTGCACACCTTGGCTAGAGGGTGGGTCAGGGCCAGAGAGATTGGGGCCGCACCACTGAGCTGGCCTCAACCCCTCTCAGTTGTGCATGAGAAAGTGAGTTCTCATGATGGCAGCCTCTGCCCTGGTGCTTGTATTGCTCCTGCCAGAGTGTGTGAAGGGACACTAGCTAGCAGTGACAGTCTTTTCAGAGGTAGGGCCACATCCAGGCCAGCACCATTTTCTCACACTGTGTGCACTCTTGTTGGCAATGGAAGCTACCACCTGAGAGGGGAGCAGCACCAGAACATGGAAGGCTGGAGCAGGAGCCTGTATAGTCTGGGGGCCCCAATTTAGGCATCCGTGGAAGCTGCCAGAGCCCCAGGCAGTGTTCAGCCTGCTGTTTCCCTGCTGTGATGGGGAATCAGCAAGCCTCTGCACAGGCTCTTCAAGAGCAGAGACTCAGTTTCTTACAGTGCTACAGTAAAACCACTGGTTTTCAATCCTGCCAAGTGGGCACATCATCCCAGTGCTGAACCCCATGCCTAGGGCGCCTGGTCCATGGTTCAGACCATAGCATAGGCGTGGGGGACTGTTAGGGCTCGAGCACCGCTACAGGCTCATGCTGTCTGGGTGAGAGTGCCTGCAGTTCCGAGCTCTGCGTGGCTGGTGGAGGACCATGTGGTGAACGATTTTAAGTCTGTTTGGCACAGACAGATTGAGCCCGTTATAATTACTCCTTATAGAGATAGTATAAGGACAGGATATGCCATTGAATTTTCTAAGGAATTTAATATTATAATATTATAATACCCCAGCTGCCTGGTGTGAGTAATATAACCGCAGGTACTTGGGATCCCAGAACAAAAACTTGAATTATGCTTTTGGTAATCAAAGGTGTAGGTCCTAAAAGGGTGCATTTACCATAAATGCTCTTATACATGTCAGTCATAGGGAAATTCTACATTAAGAAATGGATGCTAATGATCATCAGGCACATTTATAAACGCTCAATATCACTAATTATCAGAGAAATGCAAATCTAAATTAAAATAAGGTATCACCTCACACCAGTCAGAATGGCCATCATTCAAAAGTCCACAAATGACAAATGCTGGAAGGCTGTGGAGAAAAGGGAACCCTCCTACACTGCTGGTGGCAATGCAGTTTGGTGCACTCACTGTGGAAAACAGTATGGAGATTCCTCAGAAGACTAGGAATAGACTTACCATATGACCCAGGAATCCCTCTCCTGGGCATATATCCAGAAGGAGCCCTACTTCAAAATGACACCTGCAACCCAATGTTCATAGCAGCACTATTTACAATAGACAAGACATGGAAACAACCTAAATGTCCATCAATAGATGACTGGATAAAGAAGAGGTGGTATATTTATACAATGGAATACTATTCAGTCGTAAAAACTGACAACTTAACACCATTTAGAGCAACATGGATGTTCCTGGAGAATGTCATTCTAAGTGAAGTAAGCCAGAAAGAGAAAGAAAAATACCATATGAGATTGTTCATATATGCAATCTAAAAAATAAATAAATAAATACAAAACCAACAAACAACAAAAAAACTCATAGACATAGAATACAAACTTGTGGTTGCCGGGGGGCAGGGGGTGGGAAGGGACAGACTGGGATATCAACACGTAGAATAGATAAACAAGATTGTATTGTGTAACACAGGGAAATATATACAGGATCTTGTGGTGGCTCACAGCAAAAGAGAATGGGACAGTGAATGTATGTATGTTCATGTATAACTGAAAAATTGTGTTCTACACTGGAATTTGAGACAACATTGTAAAATGACTATAACTCAATAAAAAAAAGTTAAAAATAATTGACGCTGTTTGAGTTTAGTATTAAATTATTAGAGAATGTAATGAACCTGTAAGATTCTGGATCAAAATTAGTGAAATGACAAGAGCCAGTGATCCAAGTAGTATATACAATAAGAAATAAAGTCCTGAATAGAATCATTTTGTCTGACTTTCTCAGTGGGTAATAAATGATTAGGGTTTTGACTACTGTTGTTTTGAGTAAACTATAGAATGTAATCAATTGTGAAGTGGTGAAAATTTAAGGATATTTGTAATAAGATTAGCACTGTGATAATATAGTTGGGGGGTTGATCCTTTGGATAGATGAAATTGGCTGGCCCTGTGTATTGGTAGATGAAGACAAGTTGTTGATGCAAGTGGAGGGACTAATAGATAGGAAGGTTAGTGAAAAGTGAAGGCTATTATCATTCAGTTGATTGAGGAAGAATGAGCTGATAAGTCTGGTTAATAGGCCATAAGATGTAGTATTAATTCAGAGGATACAATTTTTGATAATCACGTTAATAGTATTAATATAATGTTTGGAATATGAGTTTTAACATTGAAAAAGGTTAAGATTTTGTACATAATCAGTACCATAAGCATTGGATATCATGGCTATTAATGATAATCCTAGTGCAGCCTCACAGGCGATGAGTACTAAGAATAGGTATTAAGGTAGCTAATGAAAAATAGGTGTTTAGAATGATGGCAGTTGCCATAATGAGTAATGCTGCTATTATGCCATCTAAGCACAGTAATGAGGGTATTACATGTGATTTATATATTATTATCCATATAGGATACTGTAAATGCTAAAATGGTCATAATATTGACTAATACCATTTGATAATTATGAAGTTAATTATAATTTTATGAGTCAAAATAATGTTTTTGTTTAAACTAGTTATCACATACATTCATTCTAATCCTTTTTAATCCATTCATAGGAAAACCTTATGGCTACTAGTAATAAGATTAGAATTTGTGCCATGAAACATTTAGTTTTTGTTATTCTTTTGAGATGCTCAGGGTAGGAGTAAGAGGAGGGCAATTTCTAGGTCAAATAATAGAAAAGTAGTGACTACTAAGAATAAATAAATGGAGAAGGGTGGTTTGCTGGCCCTATAGAATCAAATCCACATTGTTATTAACTTGATTTTTCTGTATACATATTCAGCAGAGGAAGTCAGACTGTGATAAGTACTACTTGTAAGTCTAGTCGTGTATTGGTAAATGATGTCACTATGAGCTTTATTATTCTTTCTCCAGTTACATGAAAAGCAATAGACTGGAAGTCAGTTGTACAATTTAATACTAAAAGAAAAAAATGATCATCAATAGATAGTCACCTACAGGAAAAATCATTTTATCTACAAAAATGCAATATCAGGAAGCTGATTGAAATCCAAACTGATTAGAAGTGAAATTTTAATTGGTGTAGAAATCACAGAGTGAGAAAAGTAGAACCAATAAATTTGTGTAGTCAGTGAAAGCTTTTAGATATGAAAGCTACTGAGCCAAAAACTCCATCTGAAACTGTAAATTTTATATTCTTCTGAGGCTTGCAATAATATAAAATAAATTCCTAGAGGAACTGTAATGAATCAGACTTGCAGTATTGTTAATGATTTCTTCCTATTAGATGATGGTGAGTACAAAGGATGGAAACTTCAGAGGCTCAGAACTGAAATATTAAGAAGTTATTATGGGAACTGTGTGTGTGGTCAGTTTGTTGTTAGGTGGTGTGTGCGCATATTTTTATCATTTTTCTGATCAGAAGGTAGGATCTATGTGTATTTGCCTCTATGTGTGTGTGTTGAGAGTTTGGTGGTGGGGAGAAGCATTGTAAACTTACCGACCCTGTACTGAGAGCTGTAGGACCTCCTTCCCTGATAAAAATGACCCTGCTCTTGTCACCACATTCCCACCCGTGACAATAATTCATTGTAATGAGTGTATGTAATGTCCTGTTTGTCATGGACCAAAGCAATGCATCCATTTATAATTCATAAAGTAATTTATATTTTGAATAAAAAATACTTACATATATGATGGATTTTATGTTTTTACTCTTATTTACCTTGGTGCCTAACAATGATATAAGAAGATCCATTTCCTGAGACCAAGCTGACTTTTAGGAGTCAGGACCACTCATGGACACATCCTCACCCTGTTTGTCCTGACTGGTGTATGACTTAATGTTATTGCAAGAGGAGTTTCCCAAGACAAAGGCAATGGTCTTCCTCAGAACCTCAGGGAGCATGTGACAGAATGGGCTCCAGGTGGAATCTCTTTCCAAGTTAGACTTTGGTTCAAGGTAAAATTAAAGCACTCACCACCCCTGAGACCCTATGGTGATTCACATCCCTTGTCTTCTCATCCACAAAATGGGTTATTGAGAGTGTTGTGTAATCGCAACACTGCACTTTGAATTTGGTCACTTGGCACATTATATTGCCCAGTGTGATACTTCAATACCTTTGACCTGATGTTAATTGTTAATTTATAGGGGGTCCGGACTCCTGAGGGTTGGAAGGAATTTTTGTTGACAGTGGGAGGAGATCCAGTATCCCTGAAGCCTGCTCACTCTGGATGGGACTCAGTTCCCCCAGGCTGGGGATCCTGGGGCCAGCACAGCTCCTGAAGCCCAGCTGTGGATCCAGGAAGGCCCAGCAGTGTGGTTGGAATTGCAGCACCACGGGGTCTGTGAGGAGTCAGGGTCAAATCCCCACAGGGCAGTCTCTGGAGTTTCCTCCCAAAGGGCAGCCAATCCTGAAAGTCAACCCCAACAGGGACAGACATAGAGGCTGGAACCAGCAATCCCAAGGGAAATGGGAGGTACTAATCTTTCCAAGTATGATGACCCCTGGGAGCTCAGCTCCAGGGAGGTCAGAGCCTTAGAGCAGGAGGCACTGTGAGGCCTGGATTCCTGCCTTTTCTGCCCCCTCCACTCTGGGCCCCTTCCCAGAGTCGCACCACCCTGGCCCATTGTCCCCAACCACGGACCCTGGGCTGGCTCTCTCTTTCCTTCTAGCCTCCTCTTGTCTCTGGTTCTCCCTATTCAGTTCCCCTGTCACCTCCTGTCACTTTCTAGGACTTGACCTCCACCTCTCTCAATCACTCACACACTACCTCTGTCCCTGCCGGTCTGTCTGTCTCTCCCCTCAGGCCCTGTCCAGGGCCACAGGGCCCCACCTCTCCCAGCCCTCCCACCCTCACTGCCAAGTTTTGGCTAAGGCCATGCTCACAGTGGGTGGAGTCCGGTTACAGAGGCTGCTCACGGTGGTGTTTACTGCTGCACAGCTGTTCGCACCTCTTCCTGGGCAGCACAGTCACACCTCGACCTGTTGGTGGCCCAGCCTGGACCCCAGAGCTGCTGCAGGGCTGGCCACCTCCCCCACCTGGAAGGAGGCACAGCCCTGCGGGCTCGAGGGGCTACTGGGGATTGGATTGAGGGACCTCTAAGGAGCCAGATATTTCCAGCCAACTCCTCTTTGGCAGCAGGGAGTCCCAAACCACTGACCCCTGCCCTGCCCATTTCTCCCTAAGAACACTATGGGCAGATTGTGGGAGCGCCTGAGACTTAGGAGGGAACTGCTGCCCTCAGTCCCCCTCAGAGTTTGCCTGGAATTGGGGCTCCTGGGGCAGCTGATAGGGCAGGGTGAGGACACAAAGCCTGGATTAGTGCAGGGCCCTCTCACTGGACTCCCGCGGCCACTCCTGGCACCTCATCCATTCCTAACCATCAGCAGTTGGTCACTTCACAGGGACAGATATGAGGGTCTCTCTGACCCTTGTGATGGGCAGGCCCCATGTGCTCAGTATTTATTGATTGAATGAACGCAACCATCCCCATATCTATATAGCAAATCTTCCCACCGCCCCAGAAGGACTTCCCAGGCCCCCGCGCAGTCAACACTACACAAAGCATAACTTTGCTTCTGCCCCACCCGGGTAGTTTCTGCCTCTTTAGTCCTGGGTGTACACATGCACCACCAAGTGAACTGTACAGAGTTGTGACAATTTGGGCCAAAATAATAGGGTTGATTTTTATGCGTGTAGCATATGTACCTAAAATTAATGTCATCTGCAGATGTATTGCAGAGAGGGATAGCCATATGGGTGTGGCGATGTGATTAAGACGGTTTGTCGTTAAGATATTTTCCATCTCGTGGCTGTTCTGTCTGCCTTTTGTATGAAGTGCTGAGTAAGGGGGAGTGAAGACCTCCCACTCCACTTGTGTAGTTGATTTCCCTTGCACTTCTGTCATTCTTTGCCTTACATGTTTTCCAGCCACTGCCCATGAGAAACTCTGAGAATTTGGAAAAGAAGGTGGGAACGCCCAGAATTAGGGGGCAGGGGACCTGGGTGGAGAAGGACCAGAAAGCATAAGGTTGGAAAAGTTTCCAGAGAGGACCCAGGGTTGGATGATGTGTGCTGGAGCATCAGGTAGTGGGGTGTGTTCTAAAAGTGAGGTCACTTCGAATGTCCACTGTGAGGAACCAGGGGCGAAGGTAGGTGATTGGTCGAGAGAGGGTATAAAGCTTCTGCGTTGCTATGGCATCGTCCAAACCATAGAAGGCTCAGAGAAAGGCAGAGCCTCATCCCCTCCCGCTGTTCCTGAGAGTCTGATTGACCTGTTGTTTGTTCTCCTGACCTGCTTACCTGCTGGCCTACTGACCTGTCTGAACCCTCCTTCCTCCCTTCAAGGGCTTGGTTGAGCCTGATCCTTTCTATGACCCACTTCTTCTCCTCCCAAGTACCTAAACCCCCTTCCTGTCATGCTCCCTCCCCAATCCCATCCCCAGTTCCAAATCCAACCCTTCCCCATCCCTCCTGAGCTCTCACCCCTCCTCCTCCCTGGTGACCACAGGGCCCCTGAGGGGACCAGGACATGGAGGTGAGGAGGCTGCTCTTCTGGCTCTGCTTGCTGGGGTCTCCGGATACCAAAACACCAGCGTAAGTAAACATTGGGCATCAGGGGTTTCCTCCTTTATCCTGGGCTCTTTCACACTGTGGTTAAAGAACTGCTTTTTCATGGGATCCTTGATGGGAACTCATCACTTGTGAAGATGGGGGCCCTCAAGACAGGTTTCTTGACCAGCCTGATGCGGTTCTGGCCACCGGCGTCCTCATCAGGGTCTGAGTCCTGTGGAGACTGCTTAGACCAAACACAGCAGGGTTGGCAGGAAGAAACCTGAAATAATAACTTTATTGCATCAAAGAAGGAAGTGTGAATATACAGAAATTCATTGAGTTATTTGCCTGATGTGGGGGAATATGTGAATTGTATCTCACTAAAGCCATTTTAAAAAAGTGAGAAACTATTATTTACTAAAAGCCATAGAGTTAGACTGGCTTCTGGAAAGCTTGTCAAGATCCTGCTTCAAGCTCTACAAGTTTGGGGTCCGTTCCCTGTGCACTGTGCTTTCCTGTAAGTACACTCTTCATATTAGTGAAGTTTGGCAGCCCTGGGAACAGTGGTATCAAAGCATTGGGCTGGTGCTAGTCTGTTAAACAGTGAAATGTCATTTGTGCTCCATGCTTTCTGGTTTGTTGAAGCACAGGCTTTCCTTCTGGGGCTGCAGGCCTGGGAGGCTGATGTCTGAGCAGAGGCACTGGTGCCCAGGGGTGTGTCAGCATGGAGGCCAGACACTGCCAGGAAATATCAGGCAGGATGAGGGCCTCTGGGGTATTCTGTGGGGAGATTGTTAGAAATGCAGCATCTCAGTCCCCACCCCAGATCTCCTGCAGCAGAATCTGAATTTTATTCAGATCTCCAGTTGATTCATGAGATTTGTTCATCTAAAGACTCATCTCTTGGCTCTAAGCTCTCATTCAGGGATGGTGGGACTTAGGTCTTCAGTCAGACTTTCTGGAGTACAGTGTGGCCATGTGTGTAAAGGAGCCTTAAACCTACTCATACTCTTTGATGGAGCCAATATTTCTATTTCTGAGACTGTGAGCAAAAGCACCAGAAGCAGGGACAGAGAATGTTATGAATGGAGATGTTCATTGCAGTATTTATAATCAGAAACTACTGCATACCCACAAATAGGAAAGGGTGCGATAAAATGTGGCATCTTATACATTGTTATGTTACTGTTTGCAAAACTGTTTTAAAAGACATTTGCAGGCAATAGGCAGGAAATATAGTGAGAAACAAGGCAGACAGTGTCTGCCCTCTTGCAGCTGACATTCTGTTGATGAAGACAGACAATAAGCAAGTGAAACCAATGAGATGTCAGATTGTGACAAGTATACAGAAGGAAGAATGGGTTAATGTGGTAGAGAATCACAGGTGAGTTTGGGTACCATTACTTAGATGGAGAAACAGGGAGAGCCTGTCCCAGGAACTAGCATTTAAAAAGAAATCCAAAAGATGCAGGGATCCAGCTAAATGAACAGCCAGGAAAAGATCTTCGAGGCAAAGGGAACAGGAATTACCAAGACGATGGGGTTGAAGAGCTTGGTTGTGTCAGGGAGGTAATGAAAAATGTGTAGCTGGAGCAGGATAAGCCAGAAAGAAGTTGGAAGCTGAAGGCACTGGAGAAGTGAGTATGGCTAGAACCCTCAGGCCTTGTAGGTAACTTATGAGTGAAATTTAAATTTTATTCTAAGGCCAGAGTGTTACAGTGTGAGAGGGTGAGTGATATCAGTAAGATGGCAGAATAGGAGGTCCCAGCCCTCATTCACCCATAGAAACAATAATCTGGCAAACGTCTACAGACAAAAATACCTTTGTGAGAGCTCTGGAGTCCATTTGAGAGGTTCCAGCCCCCAGTGGATCATAAAATGTAAGGTCAGCCACACTAAAAGGATAGAAAGAGCAGTGCCATTTTACTTGTGTCACATCTCCCCTAGGCTGACAGAATTCAGAGCCAAGAATGATCCTCCAGGCCACGACTTCTGCAGGATAAAGAGAAAGTAAGGATCTGGCTCCCCAGTCTTTTGGGACAATGTCTAAAAGCTATGCTTATCTTGATGCACCCAGAACATTGAAGAAGTCAGTATGGTTGGGTTGTCTGTGAACAGAAAAAAAAAAGAAAAGTGTGGAGGCTCATAGAAAAAGACACACCACCCAAGAGCTGCAGTTTCCCACAGATAGTGCCCCAGAGATGACACACACACCTCGGCAGCCAGTGCCATTCACAGAAGCCAGCTTGACTCTGCAGGATCAGAAGCAGGTGAACAACCCTGAGACTGCGCCTTCAGAAGGGAGGGGCATAAGTGGGGTTGAACCTATTGTCTTGGCCTCTCAGTGTACTGCCATATGGAAAGAGGCAGGTGACTCCTGGGACTCGACATAGCTCTGTAGAATAGGGAAATGGCACACAATTCTAAGACATACCTTCAGAAGGAAGAGAAGAGAGTGCTGCTTGCATCTAATGCCCTGGCCTAGCAGGGCACTGCCCTAGGGAGAAGGAGCAAACAGCTCTCAGAACCTTACACAGTTCTGTAGGATCAGGAGGAGGCACAGAGTTCTAAGATGAGATCCCCAAGGAGGGAGTTGGAGGAGTAGAGTGGGCATATCTATAGAAGAAGTTGATAGATCACCAGAATTTCTAGCTGAGTTTTCTGGTGAAGGCCTTTCCCTTCAAAGCCAGCACATAAAGCCTGGAATCGATGATTACTTCTTCAAGTGTGCAGGCATCAACACAGGTTATAAGGGTCACACAGAATTAGGGAAACATGGTATCACCAAAGAAACAAAACAAAATACCAGTAACTGACTTCCCAAAATGTAGATCTATGAATTGTCTGACAAAGAATTCCAAGTAATCATCTTAAAGAAGCTCATTGAGCTATAAGAGAATGCAGACAGACAGTTAGACAAAATCAGAAAAGTAATAGATGTTCATAATGAGAAGTTCAACAAATCATAAAATAATAATAATTAATAATAATGATAATAATGATGATGATGATGATGATGATAATGATAATAATAATAACCAGAACATAATTTCTGGAGCAAAGAATACAGTGACTGCACTAAAAGGTTTAATAGAGAGCTTCAACAGCAGACTTGACCAAGCAGAAGAATCATTAGACTTGAAGACAGGTTGTTTGAAATGCTCTATTCACAGGAGCAAAAGTGAAAAGGAGTGAAAAAGAGTGAAAAAAGCCTACAGGACTTATAGGACACAGTCAAGAAAAATGATAAGTAATGAGAGTTCCAGAAGAAAAAGAGAAAGGAGAAGAAAGCTTATTTAAAGAAATAATGGCTAAATTTCCCCAAAATTTGGGAAAGGAAAAGGACATCTATATTTATAAAGCCCAAAAGATCCCAAATAGGTTGTAACTAAAAGAATTCTACACTGAGACACCTTAAAATTGTCAAAACTTTAAAATGAGAAATTTGAGAAGAGAAAAAAAAGAAGACTCATCACATACAGTGGAACTCCACTAAGACTACCAGCACAATTTTTAGCAGAATCCTTGAAGGCCAGGAGAGAGTGGGATAATATATTCAAAATTCTGGGGGAAAAAATCTGCCAACCAAGAATACTATGCATAGCAAGTCTTTTCTGTGAGATGAAGGAGAGATAGAATTTCCTGTACAAACAGAAATTGAGAGAGTTTGTTAACACTAGACCTGCTGTACAAGAAATGCTACAGAGGGGTTGTCAAGTTGAAAGGAAAGGACAATAAGCAACAACATTAAAAGGAAGTGTATAATTTACTGGTAAAGGTAAATATATAGACAAATACAGAGCAGTGAAATACTCTAATGATAGTGCACAAATCACTTCTAACCCTCATTGATAACTGAAAAGAAAAAGATACTAAAAATAACTATAACTACAATAATCAGTAAATAATTACTTTAAATTTAAATGGGTTAAACTCACTAATCAAAAGAAAATGAGTGACTGAATGGATACAACAAGAAGCTACAACTGCATGCTATGTACAATTTAGCTTTAAGAACACCCAAAAGTTGAATGTAAAGGGATAGAAAAAGATATTCCATGCAAACGGTAACCAAAAGAGAGCAAGTGTGCCTATACTTACAGGAGACAAAGTAGGCTTTAAACGTTTAAAAATGCTACATGAGATAAAGAAGATAATTATATAAAGATTGAAGGGTTTATTCAAAAGGAAGATATAGCAATTATAAATATATGTTCACCCATTTCATTCTTGGATACATATCTGGAAAAAAAAAACGGCTAATTTGAAAAGCTACATACATCCCAATATTCACAGTAGTATGATTTATAACTGCCAAGATATGGAAGAAACTTAAATGTCCATCAACAGATGAATGGATAAAGAAGATATGGTAAAGGAATACTACTCATCCATAAAGAATATACTGAAATGTTGCCGTTTGCAGCAACATAGATGGACTTGGAGGGCATTAGGCTAAGTGAAATCAGTCAGACAAAGACAAATGCTGTATGATATCATATATATGGAATCTAAAAAACTAGTGAATATAATGAAAATGTAGACTCACAGAAATAAAGAATAAATGAATGATTACCAGTTGGGGGAGGGGAAACTTTGGGATTGGAAAGTGGGGGGTACAAACTCCTGGTTGTTAGACTCAAGGGGGTACTGTACAACATGGGGCATATAATCAGTAATTGTTAGTAACTGTAAATGGAAAATAACCTTTAAAATTGTTTTAAATGTTCTTAAATATAAAAATATATATATATGCACCCAACACCAGAGATCCTAATTACATAAAGCAGATGTCTGTAGATCTAAAGGGAGAAATAGCCACACAATAATAGTAGGAGACTTCAATACTCCACTTTCAGTAATGGGTGGAACATCCAGACAAAAAATCAATAAGGGAAAAAGAGATGAACACCACTATTACCAATGGACCAAGTTTTAACAAATCTAAGAAAATTGAAGTCATCCCAAATGTCTTTTCTGATCACAATGGAATGATACTACAAATCAATAAAAGGAGGAAAATGGGAAAATTAAAAAATACATGGAAATTAAAGGACATAATCTTTATTAAAAAATTCCTTTAAAAAAAAACTTGGGTGGGGGTGTAATTGTTTATACATTTATTTAAGTTTCAAATGGAGATACTGGAGATTGAACCCAGGGCCTTGAGTAGCTAAGCACATGCCCTACCACTGAGCTATACCCTCCCCATAAACAGCACACCCTTGGATTAGGTATCACCTCACACCAGTCATAACGGTCATCACTCAAAAGACCACAAATGATAAATGCAGGAGAGGCTGTGGAGAAAAGGGACCCCTCCTGCACTGTTGGTGGGAATGCAGTTTGGTGCAGCCATTGTGGAAAACAGTATAGAGGTTCCTCCAAAGATTAGGAATAGACTTACCATATGACCCAGTAAGCCCACTCCTGGACATATATCCAGAAGAAACCCTAATTCAAAAAGACACCAGCTCCCCAATGTTCAAAGCAGCAATATTTACAATAGCCAAGACATGGAAACAACCTAAATGTCCAACAACAGATGACTGGATAAAGATGTTGTGGTATATTTATACAATGGAAGACTATTCAGCTGTAAAAATGACAACATAACACCATTTGCAGCAACATGAATGTCTCTGAGAATGTCATTCTAAGTGAAGGAAGCAAGAAAGAGAAAGAAAAATACCATATTATATCACTCATATGTGGAATCTAAAAAAGAAGGAGGAGGAAGAGAAGGACAAGGACAAGGAGAAGGAGGAGAATGGACATAAATATAAAACAGACTCATAGACATAGAATATAAACTTGTGGTTTCCAGGGGAGAAGGGGGTACGAAGGGACAGACTGGGAGTTTGAAATTTGTAGATACTGACAGGTATATATAGAATAGCTAAACAAGTTTATACTGTATAGTACAGGGAAATATATGCAAGGTCTTGTAATAGCTCATGGTGAAAAAATATAAAAATGAATATATGTATATTCATGTATGACTGAAAAATTTATACACCAGAATTTGGCACAACATTGAAAACTGTAACTCAATAAAATTTAAATAAATAAATACATAAGTAAACAACACATCCTTGGGTGACATTGGATCAAAGTAGAAACTCAAGGAGTAATTAGAAAATAATTCGAGACAAATGGAAATGAAAATACAACATACCAAAACTTATAAGATGTAACAAAAGCAGTACCAAGAAATACCAATAAACACCTACATCAGAAAAGAAAAAGACTAAATTAACCTAAATTTTTACCTCAAAGAAGTAGAAAAAGAACAAACTAAGCCCAAAGTTAAAAGAAGGGAAGAAATAATAAAATTCATAGTACAAATAAATGAAATTAGAAAATAGGAAAACAGTAGAAAAATAGACAAAACTGATTTTGTTTTTGAAAAGAGAAAGCAAAATTGACAAGCCCATAGCAAGATTAAGAGAAACAGAGAAGACTCAAATAAATAAATAATAAATGAAAGAGAAGATGTTACAGCAGATGCCACAGAAGTTTCTTTTTTTTTTTAAGTATTGAAACTATTTTGAACACTAAAATACCAATAAAGTGGACAACTTAGAAGTGGATAAGTTCCTAGAAGCATACAAGCTACCAAGATGGAATCAAGAATAAACTGAAAGTTTGAACAGAACAAGAATAAATAAAAAGATTGTATCAGTAACCAAGCATCTTCCAACAAAGAAAAATCTCAGAATCTGTTGTCTTTACAGGCAAATCTACCATTTAAAAAGAAATTATCAATCCTTCTTAAACTCTTCCAAAAAAATGGAAGAAAGAACACTTCTAAACTCATTTGATGAAGCCAGCATTACCCTGACACCAAAATTAGACCAAAAAATTAGAAACAGAGCTACCAATTGATCCAGCAATCCCACTTCTGTGTATGCACACAGGGAATTGAAGTCAGGCCCCCAGAGAGATGCCTGCACTCCCTGCTCACTGCAGCAGTGCTCACAGCAGCCAGAACATGGAAGCTGCCTGAATGTGCATTGACTGATCAATGGGTAAAGAAAAGCTGGTATATACACAAAATGGAATAGTATTCAGCCTTAAAAATAGAAGGGAATCCTCCCATTTGCAACACCATGAATGAACCTGGAAGACATTATGCTCAGTGAAGTAAGCCAGACACAGAAGGACAAATTCTCCATAATACCGCTTATATGAGGAATCTAAAATTGTCGAACCCATAGACAAGAGTAGAAGGGTGGTTGCCAGGGCCTGGGGAGAGGAGGAACGAGAAGGTGATGGTCAAATGTACAAAGTTTCAGTTAGGCAGGATGAATCAGTTCTAGAGTTTTGCAGGGCATGGCACCTGTAGTTAATAATGCCATATTGTGTACTTAAATCTTGGCTAAGAGGGTAGGCCTTCTGTTAAGGGTTCTCATCCCAATACCAAGTGAAGAAGGTGGAGGAGACTTGGACTTGATGGATGTGCTCATGGCACAGACTGTGGTGTTGGCTTCACACACGTACAGTTATCTCCAGAGTCACTGTGTCATATACATTAAACATGTCCAGCTTTTTCTATGTGAATTATAGCTCGATACATTGGTTGAAAGAAGTGAATGAAACCTGTTATAGTCTAGGGACCTGAAGACCTCATGGACAAAGCCATTGGGACACATTTACAATCCACAGTAAGTGACATTAAGTGAGCAGAGCTGGCAGAGGATAATACAAACTCTCCTTTTGACTATATAAAAAATAGGAAACTTGCAAAAATATTACAGTGATTACCTCCAGGTAATGAGGTTACAGATGATTTTAACTTGTTTTTATTAAGGTTTCTGTATGTCTTCCACACAGGAAAAACAATGGAGGTCATTTCAGAGTCTGAATTTGTATCAGTCACAGTGATTTGTTATAGATGGCTGAACCCACTTTTTGTGGTCTGAGCAGAGGTGGACTTATTCCTGTGTGTTAAGACTGAGATTCCAGTACTACCAGGGAACAAGAGTGGATTCTCCATAGCCAGGGACAACCAGCCTGCACAATCAGCTAACCCTACCTGTGACTGTTGCCATGGAAACCCCACTGTATGTGATGCTCAGGCCCAGACACTGCGGCTGCTGCTGTAGGAGAACCAGACCCCTCGTTCCCTGCCAGCCAGGAGCCCCTTCCCTACACCGCCCTGTGTTGTTCGCTCCCACCTTCATAACTTGAGCAGCCATCAGTCATCTGTCCAGAGGAGCCGAGGCCTCCTGCAGAGCCCTAGCTGCCCAGGGACTGGGAAATGTAGCTTTCAGGTTTCCCAGAGACTAACATACACAAGCCATAGAAGGTGGGGGTGGCACACATGTTGAATGAATCAGTCTGCAGCGTCCATCACAGAAGTGAGACAATGGTGACAAACCACCACAAGTAGCCTTGACCTTCTGAAGTCCACATGGTGGCTCAGGTATCCATGGTCTTATGATAAGGATGGCAGGAGGTTCTCTCATTCCAGGGAGTGCTGGCTCTTGGAGACCCTGTCTCTGGCATCCTCTCACATGAACTGGCAGGTGAAGTGTGGAGGCTTACCCTTCCCTGGAAGCTGACTCAGCCAGGACACCAGCCACCTCTCTGCAGCGGCTCCCAGGCTTCCTGATGGACCATTTCCCACTGCCTGCACTGGGGGAGTAGGGGGAACCCCACAGCAGCAGTTCCTGCAGCGGGGGATCCTGCAGTGGGAGGATCCTGCAGGGGGGCTGTACAGTGGAGGCAGGTGTGTTAACAGCCATACTGAGGCACCTTCCCTTCCTCTTCCCACTTCCCTACACCCTTGCCTTCATCTCCCACATAAACTCCTTGTGCCAGAAGCCTCATCTCCAGGTGGGTCTGGGGCAGCTCCGACTAAGGCAACTCTGGCCTCAGCGTGAGCACATGTGAAGCCTCATCCTGGCTCCTGCTGGGGTCAGTCCCCTGGACGTGAGCTAACAGGTGTGAGACTGCTTCCATGACCTCACACATATTCACGTCAGTTTGGAAAGTCATCCTGTTCCTAGTTCTTGTCCTCCCAAGCAGGAAACCAGAGGGCTCTGAACTTCTCCCGCCGCCTGCTGCCCAGTCCATGGTGATGCCACGGACACGTGCACACACAGGCACCTTCTGCCTGAGTCCTGCCCACCCCATCTCTGTGTCCTGCGTTGCTCCTTCTGTCCTAGGACCAGCAAGGATGCACCATGGGGTTCCAGGGTGTCCTCCTAACTTGCCGTCTTTGGCTTATATGTGACCCTGATGTCAGCATGTGAGGTGGGCTCACACAACACACGACTCCTGGAGCCTGCTCGGGGCCAGGCCCTGCGCTGACACCCTGCACTCGGGGCTGCCTCACACACTTGGGAAGGCGCCCTTCCCTCCGTGCACCAAGGTCTGCCTGTGAGCGCCGCCCAGGGAGGGGGCTCACAGCCTCACTGTGCACCTTCAGTCAGGTGCTGGGAGAAGCGGCTTTATTGATCAGCCCCTCCAGCCCAGGGGTCCACCTTGTCTCATTCCACATTCTTGGGGCTCAATCTTCCTGTCACCCCCAGTCCACTGAGGAGGAAATCGAGGCTCCTAGAGGTGGAGTGACATTCTGAGGTGGCTTGGCAAGCAGTTAGAGGTGGGGTTGGGCAGGGACCAGGAAGGTATGCTCAGGGTCCATTCTTGTTCCCTGGTGTGTCCTGGCCTTTCACACACGGGGCTTTCCACAGTGATGGGGCCTCTGGCATTGCTGCCTTACTGCGCTTCAGTCTCTGAGCCTGGAGGCCCTGTCAGCCTTAGCTCCAGGGACCTGCAGTGCCCCTGACAGACCCCGTGTCCTCACAGAGGAAGACAGAGGCGGTAAACAAATGAAGATAAGTTCACCTCCACAGCCCCGAGGGGTGGAGAGGCAGGGAGGAGGTGTCATGTGTTTCTGGTCCCTCGCTGCATCACAGCTCCTGGCAGCAAATATTTATTGTCTTGGTCCCTGGGGGACAGAAGCAGACAGAGCTGGGTGGTTCTGACTCAGGGTTCCTCATGAGGTTGCAGTCAAGACATCAGCTGGGGCCGCACCATCCAAGGGGCTGGGGAGTCACAGACTGTGTAGGAGGTGTGCGTTTCTCACACATGGGCCCCTCACAGGGCAGCTCACGCGGCAGGACAGGGCAGCTCACAGGACAGGGCAGGTCAGGGCAGCTCATAGGACAGGGCAGCTCACGCGGCAGGACAGGGCAGCTCACAGGACAGGGCAGGGCAGCTCACAGGGCAGGGCAGCTCACGGGGCAGGGCAGCTCACAGGGCAGGGCAGGTCAGGGCAGCTCATAGGACAGGGCAGCTCACGCGGCAGGACAGGGCAGCTCACAGGACAAGGCAGGGCAGGGCAGCTCACAGGACAGGGCAGGGCAGCTCACAGGACAGGGCAGGGCAGCTCACAGGGCAGGACAGCTCACAGGACAGGGCAGCTCACAAGACAGAACAGGACAGCTCACAGGACAGGACAGGGCAGGGCGGGGCAGCTCACAGGACAGGGCCACTGGCTTCCTCCAGGGTGCGAGATCAAGATGGAGTTAAGAAATACACAAACACGCACTGCCAACTTTCTTTTCTGTCACATCTGGGATAAAATGGAGAAGGAAAACAAAGAGCAAGAGCCCTCTCTGACTGCTCCAGGCCACCACACTTCCTCACTGGCCTGTGCTGCCTTTTGTTTTGGAGAGTCTGGCTGACTGGTTTGGGCTGACCTGCTCACTGCCCTGGGGCAGGAGGAGCACAGGGTTCTATTGGCCACTCAGGTCCCTGACACCTGCCAGTGTCCAGGTGGTGTGGCTGTGTCGGCGAGCACTGGTGCCCACCTAGAAGTGCTGGGAGGGAGTCCGGGTCCTTCTGGACAAGGGGTTTGCACTCAGACAACTGGGAACCACTGGCTGTTCACTCATTTGCTGCTGGTGAGCCCGAGGGGGTGGCTGGGTGCTGCCAGACATCCAGGCTCATCCAAATGTGGCAATAGACCTGGGTTTTTAAGAAGCAAACTGGGGGTTCTGTCCCCCCTTTTAAAAGTAATAACTTGCCATTTTGTTGAAAAATTGTGGGGGTTTTCATTAAAAATTATTGATGAACTCACAGGAGACATACAAAACTCACCTACATAGGGGAGTGTGTGTGTGTGTGTGTGTGTGTGTGTGTGTGTGTGTGTGTGTGTGTGTGTGTGTTGTTAATAGTTTGAAGATCCACTGTCCTCACTGCTCAAGTCAGTAAAAGAAAATAACCCTCTCCCAGGCAGCCAGAGCCCTGACTTCAGTGACAGTCCTGTGTCTGTTCTGCCTCCTCTTCTGACTCCCCGACAGGCACCTCTCAGCCGCAGCACCGGGCTTTTCTGTTCTACTTCCTTCAGACAGATTGTCACACGTGCCCTCCTTGGGGACTGGCCATCTGGGCAACTCACTCTGATGCCGTGGCTGGTGAGTGTCCCCTTTGTGGATGGGCCACGCTCGTCTGTGCTCCTGATAAGGCATGCTGGACCTGTTCTCGCTCAGGGCCCGGGACTCACCGCCAGGCCGGCTCCCACGTTTCACTGGCATTTACACCGGAAGCAAAACTTCTGGGTCAGAGGGGGCCCTCACCTTCCTGGCTAAGAAAAGCATCTTTCCTAAAAATTGAGCAGGTGTGTGTGCGCCAGGCCCCATACCTACCTGGGAAGACGGGAGCAGCATTGTACGGGGACATCTAAGCCACCACTGCTCCCAGAGCCGTGATGTGGGGAAGAGCAGGTGCTTTGAGAGGGGGGAATAAGGACGGGGGCCTGGCCGATGTCCCTCCTATCCCTCCCCAAGTTAGGAGCACAGTCGCTGAGTGGGAGCTGCACAAAGCATCAGGCAGGAGGGAGTGTGTGCAGAGCTGCCAAGGCTGGAAAAGCCGCCACGACCCAGGGTCACCACCCAGGAGGCCTGGACAGCAGAATTTCATCTTCCTACAGTTCTGGTGGGGGGTGGCCCAGCAAAGTCCAGCGAGGTCGCTTTCTGGTGATGAAAGTCCTCCTGGCCGCCAGCTGACTGCCTCCTCGCTGTGTCCACATGTGGCGGGGAGCCAGCTCTGGGGGCTCTCTCTCATGTAAGGACACCAGACCAACCTGGTGGGGCCACCCTCAGGACCTCACTCAACCTCTGTACCTCCAAACCCTGTCACATGGGGTGATCTCAACCTGTGGCTCTGCAGGGCACAAACCCCAGTCTGTAAAGGTGAGGGGAGACTGAGGACCCGGAGCAGGCGGGGGCGAGGGCGGGGCGGCGTTCAGGAACCTGCTGTCCTGAAACCAACCGCCCCTAAATGCAGCGGGTTAAAGCAATCCTCATTTACCCCACAGGGCTGCACGGGGTGGGCAGGCCCGGGGGGCGGCTCCTCTCCGCCGCCGGGACCTCAGCGGAGGCCTTGCGCACAGGGGCCGCCATCCCGGGCGCAGCGGGGACGGTGGCCGGGCCTCCGCCTCCGTGTGGCTGCCGGGTTTCCTCCCAACCTGCGGGCTGGTTTCCAAGAACAACGAAGCAAAAGCTGCCACCCTTTGCAGGTGGGGTCTGACCCTGGCAGGAGTGTCATTTCTGTCTTGTGGAAGTCAGAGACGTTCCAGATGCTGGATCCTCACATCCCAGACCTCGTCTTTTTTTTTTTTTTTTATAAGAATTCCATGAATTTAAGGAGTACAAGATGAAGTTTCGGTATGAATATACATAGTGAAAAGATTACTACAGGCAAGCTAATTAACACACCCACCTCCTCACCCATTTCTCACTTTGTGTGGTGCGGGCATCTCAAGGCTACTCTCCTGGTGAGTGTCCCCAACACGATGCAGTGTCATTAACCATGGTCGTCCTGCTGCACCTGTGTTCGCAGATGCACCTAACCTACAGAACTGTCACTTTTGACCCAGGTCCACCTCTCCCCGTTTCTCTGTTACAGCAGCTGGGCCTGCCTCTAAACAGGAGAGCAGTCTAGGAGGGGACACTGCTAGCGGTTCCCCCAGGGCAAGCTGCTCCCAGTACCACAGCTGCCTGAGGTTTCCAGTCCTCCCTTCCGTGGCTGACAGCCAAGACCGGCTCCAGTCCACTCTCCCCTCTGGACACTTCTCTGGAAATCCAACATGTGAAGATGGATGCTCCCAACTAAATGAGTCAGGAGCTGACATCTTCCAGAGCGCAGCCCCACTGTCTCCCAAAGATGCAGTGTGTGTGTAAATACGCTGTACTGACACCTTCCCTGCTGACATCTGTGGATTCTGATTTACTCAGGGAACAGGGAGGCTCACAAATGGTGTAACTTGGTTATTACTGGAAAGATTAGTTTGAAATTGACAACTTCTTTTACACTTCGTAGCTAAGTGTAAAAGCTTAATTTGAAAGCCAGTGAAACTCCACTCACAGTGTGAAGGCAGGACTTGGTCAAGCCTTGGCCTGAGCCCTCAGTTTGGGAAGATAGATATTTAGGACCTCGCAGGTCCTGTTCACATAATGTTTATGTCTCCTCCACCCTCAAGGGGCCTATGATTTTATGGGGGAAAGGAATTCTAATTTATATTAAAATATTAAACTTGTTGACAATGTAAAAAGTTATACTGGTCTTTTGTTCTTCATTTGTTTACTCTAAGTGTCTGCAAAGAGTATCACAGGCTGGTTTGAAATAGATTATTTTAGCAGAAAATCTGAGGTTCAGGAAGGCCAAGAGATCAGGAGACAACTTCCATTGGAAAGGCAGTTTCTACTCACCGGACTGGTGGCGGGCCGGCACCCCACGCGGGGCCACACCACGGGGGGAAGCCCGGGGCCAGAAGCGAGGGGCAGGGCGCTGTGGACAGGGGCTGTCACGGGGTTTCTGCAGGAGGGAAAGGCGAGGCAGGTGAGCTGGCTGAGGACTGGCCAGTTGAGTAACTTCATGGGTTCTAGGGTGGAATGGCGACCCCAAGTGACTGGACTTGACTCTGGGTGAGCTGGGCAGGTGGACAGTGGCTCAGTGTGAGTCCAAGTCCAGTGTAAAAGTTGGGGGTTAGACCTTGAAGGACTCCTCCCGGGGTGAGAGGGCCCACAAGGGAGACAGAAGGCCAAGTCCAGGTGACTGAGAACAGGGCGTGTCCCGCCTAGGCCTGCAGGGCAGATGAAGGCATCCAGTCTGCAGAAGGTAGAAACACGGTCCATATAAGGGCTCCCCTCAGATGTCACCTCCTCAGAGGAGCCTCCCCCGCCTGCACAGTCTACAGGGACAGCCTCCTCCACGCACATCTCCCCAGCAGACACCCACTTCATTTCCTGCATAGCATT
The DNA here is from genome assembly GCF_048773025.1 of Camelus bactrianus. Classification (NCBI taxonomy): domain Eukaryota; kingdom Metazoa; phylum Chordata; class Mammalia; order Artiodactyla; family Camelidae; genus Camelus; species Camelus bactrianus. The sequence continues at coordinate 140,157,431 of NC_133541.1, forward strand.
CAGGACCCAGGCCCCTGCTCCGCACCCAGCCATGGTTCCACTGCCCAGAGGGAAAGCCCTCACAGAAGCCATCAAGCCCTGCACGACCTGGGCCCCACCTCTCTGTCTCCCCTGCCACCACTGGCCCCCCAACCCAGCCCTCTCCTCCTCCACCCTGCTCTCCTGACTTATCTGAACCCTGTGTGCTCTCCAGAGCATGAGTCCCTCCTCACACACTGTGTGTGCTCACTGTGTGTCTCACCCACTGTGTGCCTTCCACCCAGGTCAGTGCCCAGCACACAGTAGGGCTCAGTCAGTAGTGAATGAACAACTCTTACCATCACTGCTGGGAAGATTCTTGTCTGTGGCCTACAGCGTTCATACACCCAACACACATTCGCTGAGGTCCTACTGTGTGCTGGGCGGGTTCCAAACCCCAGGCACAGCAGGGAGTGAAGCAGGCAGGTCTCCATTCTCATGCAGCAGACAGCCTGGTGGGGCACACAGAGAAAATTAAGTAAAATATACACAATGTCCGGCGGTGATAAGTTCCTTGGAGAAAAATAAGGTCAGGGAGGACATTTGAGCAGATTCCTGGAGGTGTTTAAGAAGCAGAGGAAGAGAGATCCTGGCTGAAAGATCAGCCAGTGCAAAGGCCCTGAGGCCACAGTGGGATGCACGTGGAGGGTCTTAGATGTCCTTGTGGGTTCTTTGTCCCACCTTGAGTATGTATGTTGTTTTTTATTTGTAAACATTAACCTCACCTTTGTAGCTAATTAACCTGCATCATTAATCTGTAAAATTTAGCCAATTCTGCCTCAGGTGTTGTGGGCACAATGGCGAGCTAGTTACTTGGGTTGGTAAAGAATTACCAGGGTCTGAGAAGGGTTTAGGAAAGTTTAACAGGGACACTGCTATAGGCCACATCGGGCCCCACAGACAAGAGGTGCCTTCATGAGCACCAAGGGTTGGTGTGTGGGGTCTGTTATTGGGGGTTCTGTGCACACAAGGAGGAGAGGGCTGCATGATCAATTCATGCACAGGTACCTGGTTGGTTGTGAGATCTGTCAGGGGCTTCCCTGAACAACAGGATTTACCACTTTGATAAGGGCAGGATGTGAGGCCTGTGTTCCTGAGGCAATGAGTTTTCATAGAGTAAATACACATTAAGAGAAGATGTTTTATATCTTGTAGAAAAGCAGGTGTGCAAAGGGTCGTGCAGTGGGGAGTGGGAGGTAAGGTGCCACTGGGCTCCAGGCATACAAAGAGCCCAGGGATGGGGCTGTATGCCTCTAGAGAGTGCCAGCTGGCTCCACACCAGGGACTTAATGTGGAAACAGGAGAACCTGGGTTGTCAGCACGTGTCTACTGAGTGACCTCCCTAAGCCCAGCTCTGTTAGGCACCAGGCAGTTGTGAAGTGAACACGAAGATCTCCGTCCTGAGGTCCCAATGAATGAACATCTTGACATCCTCAAGCCCCTTCTCCTGCACCACCGCCCCACTCATCTGGGTCTCAGGCTCTGACCATTACCTCAGTGGCACCTTTGTCCCCTAACTCCAGATCCTCTGGACATCTCTGTGCTGAGTTGTTCCAGGTCAGCAAACCCCAAACTGAGCTCTGCCATTGCCCCATGACTTCCTCTTCCCTGTGAAGTCCCCTCATGAAAGAGGCCACCACCAGTGGGATCCTTTAGTCCTGAGGCTCAGCCTTCCTCATCCCTCTGATGCCTCCCAGCCCATGATCCCGCTCTGGGGAACCCCCATCATCCTCTCCTCCCCGCTTCAGCCTCGGGCTGCACACAGACGCCCTATTCACAATCCCCCATGAGGCAGGTCCATGTTCACTTGAGGAAAGAGTTTCACAAGTGGGCATTGCTGGGAATGAACAGCAGGACCCTGGAGCAGAGGACAGACGAGGACTCCAAATTAGCCAGAATACAGGTTATAGTGGCGGCAAGGTGTCCATAAATGATGAAGCTGGCATCACACTGCAGCCTGGCCCTCTATTTCCCCAGGGTGCCCTGCGTTTCCTGTCTTGGCCTGGGGGGCTGCCTCCCCCTCACTCTCTGTTAGAAGGATGTTCATTCATTCACTCACACTCTCATTTATCATGTACGTGGGTTCTGGCTAGATGACAGCTCATCCTTGGAGACACAGCTCAGACCTCACCTCCATGAAGCCCTTCCAGATTCCAAGTCCCTCCTGCAGCCGCTCTGGCCTCCCCTGGCACCCCCAGGGCTGGGAGCTCACTCTGATTACCTCTCCAGTCTGTGAGCTCTGTTAGAGCCCTGGGCCAAATATGGAAAGGGACTCAGAAAAATGTGCCAAAGGGCTAAGAAAAATGGTACTAGTTCTGTGTTACAGACAAGGACACTGAGGCACACGGAGGGCAGTGGCCACCCAAGGCCACAGAGCTGGATCTCAGTGAGCCCTTCCATGGCCTGTTACTAGTTCTCCATTACAGATGAGGACACTGAGGCACAAAGAGGGAGCAGGGACCTGCTATAACCTTGGCCCCATGGCCTGTGTCCTTTATGACCAGCTCCATGCTGCCAGCAGGGGTGTAGGCCCAGAATGGATGTTGAAAGCAGCCTGACCCCCAGGGCCCCATCAGATGCAGGGTCACTCTCAGGAAACACTCCTCAACACCTACTCCACACCCCTGGGGTGAGGACCTCATTGCTGTTCCTGGAAGCTGGCTGTGCCTCCCTGTGGATTGTCCTGGGACAGCCCAGGAGAGGCTTGGGGCAGCCACAGGGCCCCTGAGGCTCCCTGTCCCCAGCTGAGCAGCTCTGGTCCCCTTGACTGTCCCTGGCAGAGGCCTGATGACAAGAAGTATCAGCCATGCAGCCAGGTGTGCTTTGAAGATGAGGAAATAAGGCACAATGCAGGTACATGCAGAGGTCCAGGTATTCATTCAATAATCACTGATTCAGGCCTTGCAGTGTGGCTGGCTTGGGCCCAGGCCTGGGTGTCCAGCAGTGAATACAGTCAACCCCTTGAGCCTCCTGGGAAAGCAGTGCTCAGAGAGATGGGCTCCCAGTGCCCCCACCCTGCTCCCCATGAACAATTACACTAAGATGAGGCTGTGGACATGGGTCCCAGTGGAAGGTGAAGGGAGGGGAGGCACCCTCTGGTTCCATGAGCCTGGACACTGGAACCAGATGGCCTGGGCTCTGTAACCTGGGGTGGTCACCTCACTTGTCCTCTCTGTGCATCAGTTACCTCTTCTGCAGAAAGGGGTGATAACGCCAGTCCCTGCCCCACAGATTTCCACAAGGAGTCAGTGAGCTTCTCTTTCTTAGGCGTGTAGGACAGTGCCTGGCTACGGGTCAGGATACCGCTCACCTCACAGTAGTCTGTCCCACTTTAAAGATGAGGAAGCCAAGGCTGAGGGGGTTATCAGACGAGCCCGGGCTCGCCCCCTCCTCATACTCTGCTGACATCCCGTCCACCCAGCTCTCCTGTGTTCATGTCATCCTTTTGTCCCTCATGTTGCTAAGAATCTCTGAGCAAATCTGCATGAATGGAGACACACCCTCTCACCACTTTGGTCTCTCTGGGCCACGGGCAAGATGGGGATATCAGGTTCCCCGAGACAGTCCAGGAGGCCCAGCATGTCCATCAGTGCACTTCCACTCAGCACAGAGTCGGTGTGAGGCCCAGGGCCAGAGGGCGCTGGAATAGCCCAGAATTGGGGAATGCCAGGTGCGTGGTGAAGCACACAGAGGCCCCTGGAAGACAGTGTTCAGGCAGCCAAGGTGCAGGGCCTGAGGGTGCCCAGAAGGGGCATAGGACAGAGTCCAGCCTGGACACCCCTGCTGGGCCCTGAGAGGGGATAAGAATTGGGACAAACCAGGGCCCTGCTGGGACTCCTCCTCATCCAGCAAAGAAAAGACAAGGAGACAAGTGCAGCTGACCCCATGGCTCTCCCTGTGTGTGGGTGCTGCTTCCAGGATCCTGGAGGTTCCTCAAAAACTTGTAAAGTGGCTGCTTGTTCCAGCCCTGTGTGGGCAGAACTGAGGCAGGGAGGACAGTGACTCAGGACAGAGCTAGGATTCAGCCCAGTGTGTGCTGGGCCCCTCACTGAGAGCAGCCTCTGGGCAACATGGACTCAGGAATTACCCCGACACCCCTCTTAAGGCTCCTGGCATGTTAGCAGGGACGGTCCCAAGGCCCATACCCTCTCACGGGATTCCAACATGTGGGATCACCACGATCCTGGGAAAGGAGAGAGTGTGGGCTGGGCGTCAGGTCTGCATTAGACCCCAGTGCTGCCCCTAACACCGTGTGGCCTGGAGGCTTTCCCCTACCTCTTTGTGCCTGGCTTTCCAGCCCTGACTCAGAGGACTGCTGTGCTTGGCCCACAGTAGGCCCCAAATCAGAGGAAAAAGCCAGCACTCCCCCAAGAATCTCTCCTCTTACATGCCCAAAGCTAAGCTATGTGCTACATGTCACCAGAGCTGACCCTTGACAAGCAACGCAAGTACAATCCAGAAGCTCCTCCCTCCTGCCTGAGGCCCTTCCCTCCTCAGTGACAGTGGCTCAGAGCAGACCTCTGCATCCCAGAAGTCTGAACTGAGCCTTGTGACCTGAGGAAGTCCCTGTTCCACACAACTTGGTTTCCAGGTCCTTCCAACAAGGCACACGAGCACCTGCTCAGTGTTTTAGCGGCAAGGTCCTCCCTTTGCAAATTGCCCCATCACAACCGGGCTAGAAGATGTGAGCTCCAGACCACGTGACTATCAGACGCATGACTTCAGGGAAACATCCCTGCCCACACTGCACTCCTCAGAGCCCAATTCCTAGAAGAGGGGATGGTGACCCACAGCTCTGCAGTTTTATCAGAACACAGCCCCCACCCACCCACTATTGGAAACACGTGTGAGAAGTGAAGATTCCCGAGTGCCTGGACCCCCGTCATCCAGAAAGCAGAGGTCGGGGTAACAGACAGATGAGGAGAAAGTACTTTCAGACCATATATCTGATAAGGGGTTAACACCAAAAACATATAAGTAACTCTTACAGTTCAAAAGCAAAAACAAGCAATCTGATTTAAAAAGTGGGCAGAGGAACTGAATAGACATTTTTCTAAAGAAAACACACAGATGTCCAACAGGTACATGAAAAGGTGTTCAACATCACTCATCCAAGGAAATGCAAATCAAAACCACCGTGAGATATCCCCTCCCACCTGTCAAGATGGCTGTCATCAAAATACAAGAGATGACAAGTGCTGGCGGGGGTGTGGAGAAAAGGGAAACTCGTGCGCTGTTGGTGGGAATGTAAACTGGTGCCATCACTGTGGAAAACAGTATGGAGTTTCCTCAAAAATAGAACTCCCATATGATCCAGCAATTCCACTCCTGGGAATATAGCCAAAGGAAATGTAATCACTATTTTAAAGAGAGAATAGTGTCTTCATGTTCACTGCAGCATTATTTACAATAACCAAGATATGGAAACACCCTGTGTCCATCGACAGATGAATGGATAAAGAAAATGTGATACATACAGAGGGAGAGGCTTCAATGTTCCAATTTTACACATGAGAAAACTGAAGCTTATTTGCTTTGAATAATTGAGCAAGTGATGTTGGAATCTTTGAGCCCCAGTTTTCTGATTTCGAAGATACACCTCAACCCTGATTTTTAGAAGGTAGGGTTACAGGCTCTGGGGACCCTCCACCTTCCACACTTGTAGTCATGCTCCGGGGCCACCATCCCAGAGGTGGCTGCGTAAACACATTTAATCCGCTTATTCTGCACCTGCTCAGCACTTGGCTGCCACTCTGTTGTCACTGCCTGATACCAGCTGAGGTTTTATAGGTGAATCATCACCAGCTACCCGCCCACCCCCCTGACATGTGGGGCAGGCCCCTCCTAGCCTGGTCATTCTAAATCTTTAGCTCACACATCAGCACAACTGCTTCAAAAGAGCCTCACTTCCTGTGTGGAGGTGTTGACAAGGGGAAGGGAAGGGAGTTTGGGGTGGTCTCATACTCTGAAGGTGACACATGAAAGGGATATGTTTATGTCCATAATGGGACTCAATTTGAAGCTAAGAATGTGGTCCCAGAGAGGAGTAAAAGCTGAGAGGCTACAAAGCTGCTGAGAAAGGGGCTTGACTATTGGATTGCAAATGTGTAATTTAATTTAAATTATCATCCCCCTGGATGACAACAATTTTCCCCCAAGGTGAGAATTGGCCCCCTGACCCCTGGGCACCCCTCACTTCCAGAAAGTAATCATCTGAGCATGGGGGGCTTTAACTTGGGGTGCTGTTCCCTCAGTCATAGGTGCACCTGCTCAAATGTGCGCCCATGGACTGCAGTGCCCACATGTCAAGGCGCCTCTCACACCTGGCCAAGGAGGCCCAGGTCATAAGACAGGAATTAAAGTCTGTGGTGTCACACATGAGTCCCTGCAGGGGTGAGTGTTGTATAGAGAAGAGCCCACACCTCCCCTCCCCTCCCCACCCTCACCTCCAGGTGGAGTGCTGAACGGAGCAGGCTTAGCAAGCATCCTGGCTAAGGGTGGGGAGGCCGCCCACTCTGAAGTCATAGGTCAGATTGTAGGTTGGAGTCCCACCCCCACAGCTCACCAGCGAGCCCCTCTAGTCTGTTTTCTCCTCTGTAAACTGGAACCCAGTCACCCTCACCCTCAGACATGGGTGCAGCCTGTGTAAATTACAACACAAAGCCTGGGCTGTTCCAAGTGCCCTGGAGTGTCCAGCCCCGAGGCTGGGCAGGTGGGAGAAGAGAGGTGTGGGTTAGCAGGATTGACAGCAGAGCTGAGACCCGGATGAGTGTGTGCGCACTGATATCCAGGAACTGGGAGCTGCCACTAGGCAAATCCATTCACTGAGGCCATGTTTACTCTCCTTTGTCAGTTACAATCCTCTATTTGAACAGAGGCCTCTGGAGTCTATTAGCCACATTATTGCCTGTCACCACACTGTTGCAGTTCCAGGGTCTCCATTTAGCCAACTTGAAAGAATAGTTTTTTTTTTTTTAAACCAGTGACAGAAAACCAAGGTGGCTTAAAGAAGCAAATAGGGCAGGAGAGAATGACTTATTTAACTGAGACGTCCACAGGGAGACAGCTTCAGGCAGGGCTGTACCTGGTGCTCAGTGACATCAGCAGAAGTCATCCTTCACCACCTCTGGGCTCTGGCATTGGTGCCATCTTCACATGGCTCTTCCTTTATGAGAGCAAGACAGCCACCAACTGCCACAGACTGACATCACCACTCCTCAACTCCCAACTGAAATAGAACTTCTCTTCCCCCAGGATTCCAGCACTGAGCCCTGACCTCTGTGGAGCCTGATTGGGCTGGTGCCCAGCCCTGAGCCAATCACAGTGGCTAGGGAGGATGGAAAATGCTGATTGGCCAGATCGAGGCCATGTGACCATCCTCTCCAGGAAACCTGTGAGCTGTTCACCTGTTTCCACAGTGGAAGAGTGTGATGTCTCCCAGAGGATCCTGCTATTAGCCCAATCTGCAGTTGGCATGATGGGCTGGGATGAATCCCTCTGCTTGGTGACAAGTGACAGGTCACTTAGTGTTTCCTTGCTCCAGAGAGGGAGGCATGTCCACTCAGGATTGGTGCTTCAGGTCCAGAATATAGCAGAAAAGCCTCCAGTCTCCCAAAAGTTGGGAAAGTGAGCAGTGACACAGGAAAGGCACTCCTCTCTGTGGCCCTTGGCTTTCTCCTTGTTACAGTGGAGAGTGCATTGCTGCCCCTCACAGCCCACCTCCCTGCTAGGAGGCCTTTGCAACAGGTGGAGAGTGCTTGGAAAAGCCCACTTATTCTGAGGAACTGTTGTTGCTCCTGGTGATACTATTATTTTCATGCCAGTTGTGAGGTGGGCCCTGAGGGGTCCCTGAACTGGGGGGACAGACACCCACAGAAACTGGACCCAGTATTGCTGTTCATTCAACGATGATTTACTGAATACCTACTGTGTGCCAGGTTCCCAGGGTAGAGCAGTGATGCTGACAGCACAAGGTCTTGCCCTCCTGGGGTGGTAGACACCACAGGGGTACAGATGTGAGCAGCATGTGGAATTCTGGGGATCCCCAGGTAGGGGAGGCAGGCCTTGCTGAGAGTCACAATCTCATCTTTTCCGTCTTTGAAACCGTAGTGCTGGGACCTCTGATACCCTGCCAAACACACATTTCTCCCAGCTTGTTCTTAGGACTATTTCATCCAAAGCAAGGCGTGGATATGTTCAGGGAAGAGCTATGAAATGCATCTCCTTGGGGAAATTCTTTGCGTTTACAAGATCAAGTGTATGTACACCCTGCTGTACTATGGGGTCCTGAAAAAGGAACCCTTCCCACTTCTGCAACATTCTTCTATGTCCCCCTTTCCCACTCATATCTCAGCAACAACAATGACAAGTAAGTCAGGGAATGACTCATTGCCGGTCTCAGAGTTCTGTGAAATTTTACTGCCAGTCTCCACCCCCTAGGACTGACTTCTTATTACTGTTTAAAAATTAAACTTGTGGAGCTGGCAAGGGATGTGAGGCAGATACTGAAGGGGATGCACACTAAGCAGGGTCTCCCAGCTCTGGAATACCCTTCACCAAAACCCACCAGGATTTGGGGAACTTTTACTTTCAACCCGGACCTCCACCCAGCTACCAAAATTGAGATGGGAGCAATGGTTGCTTCTTCTTGAGAAATCCCCCCTCAACTACCACCCTGATACCCCCCTGCTACTGCCCAGGGGGATAACATTTTGCTGGGACTCCTTGGATCCTAAACCCGGAGGAAATAGGGGGCACTGAGAACAATGAGAGTCTTGCTCTAAAACCGGGAAGGTCCTCACCTAGCACAGAGATCAGATGAGCCAGGGTGCTCTGCTGGTTTTCCAGTGTTGCAAATCTACAGTCTTTTGCCTTTTTAACATCCCGCTTCTCCTTTAGGTGCCCCCATCACCCCACTTTGGCTTCAGGGTTGCAAAAGCAAGGAGCAATTTTTAAAAAGCACACTCAGACGCACACCAGAGGCAACTAGGGAGCGTCAGAAAGACGCAGGAGGGAAGCAGGAGGCAGGAGGAGGCAACGGGCAGGGAGCCACGGGAGTGGGAAGCAGGCAGGTCCCCTCGCAAATCCCCCTCCTGCCTCACGTCTCATCGCTGGTCTGGCCGGGGACCGAGGAGCCAGGGGGCAGATGGAGGATGGGGCTGGCCCTGGACAGCGGGCTCGGCCGGAGAGTGGAGGAGGTCGGGGGTTGGAAGAGAAACGCAGAGCGAGGGAGGCGGCTGGAGGAGGACGATCCCTCCGCGGGATCGGGAGGCGGTGTAGACGCCCTGGTCGGGCTCTGTGGAGTGCTGCTAGTTTTCAACCCGCTCTCACAGACTCCAGCCCCTCGGGAGCTCCCCAGGTGACTGTGAGCTTGGGCTGGGGACAAAAAGACCTGACAGTTTCAGCACGGCCACCCAGCCAAAGGGAACAAGAAAAGAAAAACATTTCTCCCATTCTGTTTTTCTTTTATTTTTGTGCAGCCCTGCTCGGTGGGAGGGAAGAGGTTAGGCTGAGCATCCCCGGAGGAGAAGGCGGAGGGTCCGGGCGGGAGCCCGAGGACCGGGGGGAGGGTGGTGCGGACGGGGCTCTGAAGGCGCTCGCCGGGCGGGAGGCGCCGCGCGGAGGCTGCGGCGGTGCCGGGGCGGCGCGCGGGGCCGGGGCCGGGGACGCGCCGTCCGCTGTCCCTGCGCTTCGCCGTCTCGGGCTCGGTCTGCACACCCGCCTCCCCGGGCGCGGCGGCGGCGGCGCGGCGGCGCGGCTCTTGAGCCCGCATACCCCTCGGTGGTGGCCCGCGGCCCCTCTCACACGCTCGGTCAGCGGCCCCCGCGCCGCGGCTTTCGGAGAAGGAGCTGCTGCGAGTGGCTCTGGCGCTGAGCTCAGTGCGCCCGGGGAGGCCGGGGGAGCTGCGCCGTCCGGAGGGGACCGGCTCCCGGAGAGGCCCTTCGGCTGGAGCCCGTGCCCCCTCGCGGCTCCCGGGTTTAAGGAGCACATCAGAGAGAGAGAGATTTATATACATACATACATACATACATACATACATACATACATACATACATACATACATACATATTCATTCATTCATTCATTCATTCATTTTTAACTTGAACCGAGGGCATTTTGTTGGGGTAATTTTTTTTTTAATTTCACACGTGTGCTGTTCAGCCTCAAGGCAACCCGAGGCAGGTGCCCAGGCTGGTGGCTGAGCTCCCGTATATGGGTGGGTGTGGAGGGGGCAGGGGGAGCTGGCGGAAGAGGGACCCAGTGAGGGCTGGTGTGGAAGCCCCCTCAAAAAATTAAACTACATTTCAATTTTCTTTTATCAGAATTATCTCTCATTCTTGTTATTTTTGTATATACGCATAAATATTAAATATATATGTATATACATATACAAATACTTACATATATATACTTAATATTTAAGACATTATTTTTGACAACACAATTTCCAGAATCAAAGTTATCTTCTGATTGATGTATATCTTTGTAATAGTGTTTATTATTTCATTAACTATAGGAATTGACTGAAGGATTACTAGTAATATATTATTGAAGGAAAAAATGTTCCATTTTTATTCAGCATAATGTTCCCTGGTTTTGTCAAGACAAATTCAGCAACAACTCTTACTGTAGGCATATAAGCAAGTATGAATCGATTGCAGTTGATTTATCTTGTTGATTATTACTTGTTTCCAAAATTTCCTTCAGCATTTCCAGGAACACTTTGGAATCCTATATTTACCTTATAATTAAAATAATAGATCATTAGCAAAAGATCAACGCTCAGCGGTGTGCTAAACGATTCTTTGTAGCCTGTCTTCTCAGTATGTTTTCTGACACGGATTCCAGCTGATGGCCTTGTCACACTGACTGAAACATTGCCATCTCTGCAGTGTGAGATGACAAAAGTTGACTGAGGAATGAGTGATCACTGAAGACCCTCTTCCACTTATGACACTGACAATGTTTCCTGCAGTGAGAATCCTCCCATGTCCTGCAAGTGTCACTGTGTGAGGAATAGAAACCCAACGTGTAATTGACTGAATTGATTCTCCATTAAGAATTATTTTGTGCAATCTAAGAGCTTTCGTCTCCAAATAAAATAAAGCTTTTCCTTCTTCTGTGTTTTAGAGATTATTCCTGTTTATCATTTTCTTGTGTGCACCCAGGGCTGGAGCTTGGATGAAGGCTCAGCCAGAGTCATTATAGACCTGTCTGCTCAACAATGAGAATATGTTCTTATGATCAATGAGAGCATTTTTACATTTGTTGTGAACATTAAGTTTCTCTAGCATGTGAGTTCTTTGGTATGAATAAAGATTAGCTCTCTGGCTACTGCTTTTCTTACATTTGTTACATTTATATGGTTTCTCCAGGGAGGGCTTGACTTTCATATTTCAGGGCGGTTATGTTCTGCTCAGTCCCCAGTTGTTTATGGTCTGTTTATTGTCTCTTGAGGGCAGCCCTCATTAAGAAGAATGAAATGCTGTGGGCCTATTTCAAAACAGTTGCTTTCTTTTTCCCCTGTTGGAAGTGAAGCACATTGTCTCCAATTGTCAATGTGAGAACCTGGTAGGAATCCTGAACAAAAGTGGGGGGCCTCCTGGAACTGAGCCCCCTGCAGTTTTTAACTCTCAGACTGGAGCACTGAGCCTCCAGCAGTTTGTCAGCTACGGTTCGGGTTTCCTCACTGGGGTCCATGGAGGTTTCTGCTTGTGCATTTCTACTCTAGTCAGTGAAAGTCTTTGTGTCCGTCTGTCTGTCTCTCCAGTTTGGGGGGTGGCAATGTGCCCTGTAACCTCAGTTCTCTGAGGCTTCTAACAGGATTCATTGATTTTGTTTTTTAGTTAGTTTTTCACTTGTTGTTAGAGTTAAAACTTCTACATTTTTACATCCTGAATGAGAGTGAATTCTGAATTGTCCTTTTTTATTTTATTTCCCTGAAAGTTTTGCTTTTTAAAATTGTTATTAATAAAATAATCATTCTTCATTTCATTCTCAATTCCTAATTATGTTTAAATTTTTATTAATATTTACTTTATTTTAAATGATTCAAACCTAATTCACTTGTGTTTATCTTTCTTTTCTTTTAACTTACAAAGTTGAACGTTTAATTATTGCATTTTTGAACACTTTTACACTCTATTAATTTGTTCAAACCCAAGTTTCATCTGCATAATTGTGTTTCTGTTTTAGGGAACAATGCCCTTGGAATTTTGACAGGCATTACATTGAATATACATATCGCTCTGAGTAATAGAAATATTTCTTAACAATAATAGTTCTTCCAATCAATGAACATGAGATGTCTTTCAATTTACTTGCATATTCTCCAATTTCTTTCATCAGTGTCATACTTTTCTGTCTCTGGTGGTTGGGACTCTGGGACCAGAGTGGAGAATGGAGGAGGGACAACCCAGGCAGCTGCTGAAGCCACTATTGATTTGGGGGCACACCCTTTTCCTCTCACCTGCACTAGCTTAGACTTCCTGCTGCACTGAAGCTATGTGGAGAAGAAGAAAAGCACCATCAGAGAAGTCACGACCCCTCAGCCAGAATTAGCATAAGTCCCTAGGGGTGCACAGCGGGGCTCCTGGCCCATGTCTGGGTAAGACTCTGGAAAAGGGATTCTCAATCTGGTGGAACCCCTTAACTGGAATTCCTGATCTGGAAGGTTCCACCTGGGTAGTGATCACGGGCTTAGTGGGGCTTGGAAGCCATTCTGGATTTCTGTAGTTTAGTTTCAGCTTCTGGTCTTTCTGGTTTCTGAGGCTTCCATCTGCTGACTGAGGTCGGCTTTGTGTCTTGTGCTTAGAGATCAAAATGGGTGACATCATTTCTGTTTCATCACAGTCCCTTGGGAAGAATTTTGATTGCTTGGTTCAACACTAGGTACAGCCCCATGACTAGGGGAGAGGTGGTATTTTACTGTAATACCGCATGCCGTATGTATGCCCTTCAGTGAGTAAGAAAAAGTTGGAAGCATGTTTTCAGTAAATAAATGTGTGAGGAATGGAAATGCTTTTTGTTAAAAGGAAAAAAAAAAAAGATGATTTTGGCCTCCAGCTCTTTGTTTCTGAACGGAAAAAAATAAGGAACAAAACAACATGGATACAGAAAGTTGAAGGAGGTTTGTGGAAAAGACACACTGAGAAAAGAATTTTGTACATGGTCAGGATTTTCTAAGAAAATCTAAGGCTTGATTAAATGTAACTAGGTAAACGGATTTTGTTAAGAGTAGACAGATGCAAGATCGCATTTGTTTTTACTCTCTGTTAGTGAAACAAAGATTTCTTTAACTGTTGAGTGGCTTCTGATAACAGATTATGTGAATTTCTTTGTCTTTAGGCAATCCGTTCCCTATCTGCTCTTGAAATATTTTATTGTAATTCTGGTTAAATGAATAAAAATTGTTTTGCAATGATTTATGATCTTATCTGACCAAGTATTTTAAAACTCTGACAAACTTCCCAATTATCAAATATTAATTAAGTTTCTTTGACCTCCATCTAACTTTGGAATGCTTCAAAGAGCCCCTGGAGCATCCCCAAAAGAAATCCCAAACTGATTGCATTCATTTGATATGTTAAATTACATAGGAAGCATTATTGAATGAGTGATGACAAAATATCTTACATTATATTGTACATGTGAATGTTATTAACATAAAGATTCTAGAAGTTATATGGAATTCCTAAAATTTGGTAAGTCCTGATAAAATATTATCAATCATAATTCCAATTATTGTCTTAAAATATATGTCACAGCATTAACCACGTTTCTTTGTCAGCTGCATTGTAATCAGGTCTGTAACCATGCCTTCCTGAGCCTTCTGTCACTCATAGACAGTTATGCTTTTACTCTGATGCCCTTGAAAAATGTCTCCTTTTCAAAAGGTTTATGGAAAGCACTTTTTGATAAGTACAGGTTTCTGATTTTCAGATCATACCACTGAGCTGGGTAAGAAATTAAAGAAATCTAATGGAATTTTTTATTTCATAAAACTGTTAACAAAATATTAGTTACATGAAATGGAGTAAACTGATGAATATAGTTCCAATTTTTGGTTTTGTCTGAAATATTCCTGGCTTTTAATCTTTATTTTCCAGATATGAGGTAATCTTCCCCTGAAGCTAATTATGGCTTACAGGAATTTGGTAAATTACACCTTTGCGAACAGAATTGAAGCATTTATCTTTTCCTTCTACCTGAGACCTCCAGGAAACCCTTAGGTTCCTAGCAGCCTTTCCAAGTGAATGAGGAAGGCCACTTCATGGCAGCTGCAGGAACCTCAAGACATTTTGGAACTCAGGAAGAGAAAACTCCACCTGGGCCTGCAGGCACTGCAGGTGAGGGCTGGAGGCACGGCTTTCCTGGCCTTGGGAGGCCTTTTACAAGTTTAACTTGAGGCCCCTTATAAAAAGTTCCAGCAAGATCAAATTTAAAATAGCCTCTTAAAATATTCTTTTTTACAGAGTGGTGTATCTTCACATAGATATTCTTTGCACTGAACGGTTTGCCAGGAAGACTGGAAAGTAAAATTTAAGTTTTACTGTGACTGTGTGGTGTGCATGGGGTCCAAGGGAAGTGAGGGTCTTGTAGCAAAGGCTTCTGTGGGGCAAGAAACAGTCTGAAAATGTGCTGATTGGTTCACACACTTCCCAATGTGCAACATAGTGGTGTGGTGTTTTGTGACTGTGCCATGTAGTGGGGCATAAGTTGGTTTTCTCAGACACAGGTGGTGTTGTGTAAACAGAGATACAGCACATTGTGTCTGGAAAAAACAGTGGGAGCTTTGCAGCAACCTATGTGAATTTTTAGTGTCACTGAGAATTGTTCACCAGATCGTAACACCCCTGGCACAATTTGGGGCAACCCTAGGCTGAAGGTAACACCATGGTCAGGACAAGAAGAGGGAGATGACACCTGTGGCTAACCAGTGTGCACAGTGGTGAGACTGGTGGCAGGGACACAAGCTGTCCTCACCATCATTGGAACAATGAGAGATGAGACATTTCACATGCACACACAGGTCCCAGTCAGTCACATTCTGGGCCAAGTGCAGGGACTGCTCATCGCAGATCCAACCTGATGGCAGGCCTTGGGTGGGTGCATTCCTCACATTTACACTTGCCAAAGTCCTCACACCCGTAGGTGTGCAGCCCCGATTCTTCCTTGCTCAGTGGCTTAAGCTCACCTGGCCTGAGCTCTGATCTGGGCTGTTCCTGGTTATTCCAAGGAGAAGGATGACCCAGCAGCCTCTTCGCAGAAGGGCTGCTGCTGGGGCTTGTCCTCACGCTGCTCTGGTTTGATTGTCTACTCAACTTCTTTGTCCCAAATATAGGATTGAAGAAGGTGACCCTGCACGTAGAGGCCTTGGCTAACTTCACACAAAAGCCCTGAATGATAGCCAGCAGAGTTTTACACTGTTGAACACGGAGTTTCCCCTATTGTGGAAGACAGCTTCTCAGAGCCAGATGGCATTAGACATACTGACGGCTTCTCAGGGAGAAACCAGTGTGGTTACTCCTGCCAAGCGCTGTGTTCACATCCCTGATGACTCTGGAAATGCCCCTTCCCTTCTTGATGATGTAAAAAGCTGGATTCAGAATGTTGACGGTGCTGACACAAATGCCCTGAAATTCTCTCTGACGCCCCTCATTGGTTTCCAAGTTTGTTTTCAATTCCTAAAAGCTGTGCTCTATGTTTTCAGGAATATTTCAGCTATTGCTTGTGCTCATCAATGTTATTCCAGGGTTTTATATGTTTTTTAGCTTATGATGTGCTGTGTATCCTACCTTTGTCAAACTATGGTAAAATCTCTAATATGACCCCTTACTAAACGGCATGAACACGTAAATTTTTCCATCAGAAAAAACTCAGATGAAACCCCAGTTCATTAGGAAGCAGCTAGGGGAGAATGGCGTCCACTTCCCTCTTTCCATAGATATGGAAGGAATTCACAGTGGGGAATATTGTCATCGGCGACCATCTGGTATTTGTAACTGCTTAAGTGTTCAAGGGTTCAGATGGCGCTTTTCCTGCTCTGGCCCACCAGGGTGGGACCGGAGAGGAGGGGTGGTTGGGTGGTCTGCCCAGCCCCCTGGTGGGGCTGTGTGCTTTTGCCCCCAACACCTCAGAAATGTCAATTGGGTTTCTGTTTTCTGTCTCTTATTGTTCATGACTCACTGCAACTGCACACACAGGCACTTGTTTGTAGCCTCTTGTGGTTTCTTTGTGTTTTGCTGCTTTAGATGTAGGTCCTGGCCTGTGCCGGTGCTGCAACAGGAGGCCCCAGGTCTCAGCCTGCCTAGATATTAGAGACATATATCAGCCTGACTTTAAATAGCACACTTTTTTTTCTAGCACTTTTCCACAGCCTCCCTTCCTGCACACCCTTTGTTCTAAGCACAAGAATATTAGAAGATTCCCAAAGCCAGAGGTCAACAATGTGCCCATAATGACATGCCCAGTGGAAGGAATAGCTGCTTCGGCAAAAGCAAGGACAATTTTGCAACAATTTGTCACCCAGAATGTGATCTCTAAGGAAACCAGTGACTCTCCTTGAATTCAAACCCCCTTCCTTCCCTCCCTGGCAGGCCCACAGTCTTGGAGGCATTAGCCCACTGTGAGCTCTTTTGCCTGGCAAAGAAATAAAGCAGTCTTTTCTGCTTCATCCAAAATTCTGTCCTCAAGCCTCAGCTCAGTCATTGGGATGAGGAGGCCAAGTTCAGGCATCACTTCTAAATGACTTTGGCACTGGAAGCCCTTGCCTATATTGACAGGCAGTGACAGTATTTAAGCATCACGTTGAGGAAGAAGAGACTTTTCCTTATTCCTGCTTCTGGAGAAACTCCTCCCAGGCTAGATGTTGTCCCGAGGCCTTCAGTCACTGTAGCTCCTGAAAGTGTCCGTGGGCGATGGCGCAACTAAAGAGCCGTGGTCCTCAGGCGCTGAGCGTGCCTTCCACTTTCTCTCCGTGGGGGTCGTATCAACTAGGAAGAACCATTGGTTCTGAGCGGTCCAGGCTATGTTCTCATTTTTCAGGGAAGAGGGAAAGTCATCTTTATCAAAGGAAAGTCAAGGTTCAGAAAACTTAATCTGAACAGTGAAATAATTAGTGTTTCATTGCATAAATCAAGACATATCAATGACAAAAAATAATAATTTGTGCCTGACATTAGCCTAAGTTTTTAAATAGCGTCTGAAAAACCCACTTGGGGAAGCTGAGACTGCAAATTCAGTAAGGCCTCTCAAAACTTTATTTTTCTATTCTTTTTTCTTTTCCTTTTTTTTTTTTTTTTTAACTAAGGCTGTTCTACAGGTTAGCTGTTATATTTCATTGTATCCACTTTTAAATTTGGTCTTTCCATTAGTGCTAATAAAATAGCTGTCTGTGATGAGAGCTTTCTAAAAAATTAGCAATTTAGAAGTTTTTCCAACTCAAAGGATCCATCATTGGCCATTGAAGAGTAATATCTTAATAGCCTATTTGTAGAAAGTCCCAGCGGGAACTTTCCAGGCTACCATGGGCGCAAGAGGTATCCTTGTTGAGGGCAAACATGATGTAGCCCCCATGATCCAAAAGTTCATTCCCTAGAAAGTCTGAGAAAGTAAAGAACTTTGTTATATCATTAATAAAGCAGCAAAGGTTGAGACAACAGGGACCCCTCATGGACTGGAACACCTTATGGCAAGCTCCCTTGAGAACTGGTGCAGACTGACCAGGAGAAGGCTTGGAGTTCCAGTCTGTTCAGCTGGTCTCCAAATTCACACTGTGCATGCTCCTCCTGAGTGGGACAGAACGGGGAGTTTCCTCACTGGCCAACAGGCCAAGCTCTCAAGACACTGAACAGACAAAAAGAAAGCCTAATGTGACCAGTGGTTGTTCTCCTTATGACAAATGACACAAAAGACAGAGATAAAGAAAAATAGTGACAATGCCTGGTTGGAAAAATTTCCACAAACCAAGAGTAATTTACTGAATTTCAAACCAAGAGTCATTGAGTCCAAGGAGCTAACCCTACAAATATTTTCTCCTGCTAATAGAATTCTAGAAGAGGAAAATGCTTACCTTTCTCATTTCCAAAAGATTCTACAGGCAGAGACCCAGGAGTTTGACTTGGTAAGAATCTCTCCTTCTGCTGGCTTTTGTCAATTGCCCCAGGATCTCCACCTGCAGCATCTGTGAGTGACGTGTACTTAGCCAGGGAAATTGCAGCTCATCCTCACTGTGGACTTTTGGGGAGGAAGAAGTGTTTCTCTATTCTTCTAGGTTCTTCTGGCTAGTATAAGAATTAAATTGACGTGAAAGAGATTAACAGGAGAAAATCAAACAAAAGTTTAATAACATGTACACCTCGGAGAGACTCACGCCCCTGGAAGGCAGACAGCCGAAGCCCAGCAGGAAGAGCTCTGCCATCATTGCCAGCCCCCATGCCCATTGCTTCTCATGCTGCCCTGTGACCAGGCCCCAGGAGGGGTCCAGGCATGCACAGAAATCAGGACTTAGATCCAAACAAAGTCTTGGCACCAAAGAAGGGAAAATATTGGGGCAGAGTCTTAGGGAGCTTGTAGCAAAACCCTCTCTGCTGACACACAGGGAAGCTGAACCCTGGGGCAGGAGGGGACTGTTCCACCACTTATGTGATGGACTTTGCGGGGCCCCACTTCACTCTCACCCTAAGGAAGCCCCTGAGGGAGAGGCTGAGTCCAGCTCCAACGAAAAACCCTGCAGCTCTGTGGTTTGCCAGTTCTGTGGCTCCACCAGCCCAGGGAACTTGGACAACTGTTGTATGTGGAGCCTCCTTTTCCTCACCCCTAAAATGGGCCTGACACCCCAGCTCACAGGACTGGCCATGAGGGTCTCACAAAAGGTCTGCAGAATGCTGACAGCCCAGGCCTTGGTGTGTGGCCTCTCTCTTCCCAGGCCTTGACCCTGGTCCCCCTGTTCAGCCCCCAGACTCACATCCAGATCACCCTCCACACTGGGTCCAGCATCACCAGGGTGGTGATGTTTTTGCTGAGGGAGGGGATGAACCTGGATTCTGATCTCAGGGCCCTACGGACCCTTCCCTGAAAACCCCTCACCTTCAGCTCTGGGCCCACCCCACTGTTTGCAGATGGAGCAGTCTGGGATCCTTACTAGACTCCTCGATCTCCACACCCCTCGCCCTACAAGAACCCTGGCTCCTAGTCAACCCCCAAGACTTGTGACAGCAAATCACATGGTGTTTGAACCTTGGCTACTCCCATCACCAAGTCTACTTGCATCAGCTTTTCCCGGCCCTACTGGCAGTCACTTGGAAGGAGGATCTTAGCTAATGTGGCAGTGGGAGGCGGGGCTGGAGGAGGAAGGCCTCTCCTCCCTTGATTTGGGGGCCTCCAGCTGGGGGTAGCCCCCTCCTCTGACCCTGCAGCCCCTCCCATGCAGGGCACTCACCCCCTCCCGCAGCCTCTCCCGGGCTCTGGAGGCCCCGCCCCAAGGCGCTGGGCTTGGAGGCTGCTCTTGCCGGAGTGGAGGACAGAGCCATTGAGCCTGCCCCCCTCACCCGGTTCCCCAAGCCCCCCGAACTCAGACCCTGACACATGACCCGGGCAATGGTAGCAGTGCTACGTGCCCTCCAGCATGTTCTGATTCCAGAACAATCCCAACGCTGGCACGCACTGGGTGTGTGACTCGGGGCTGTGGCCTAGCCTCCCGGAGCCTGTTTCCTCACCTGGCAAATATTGGACGCCCACTTACCCGCCAGGTTCTCCTGAGGTCTCAGGGCCATGTCACTTTTATCCTCACCTACTGCTGAAGCAGAACAGAAAGCCCCACACCCTCCTTCCTTTCTCCTCATCGCCGCTCTGTGAGGCTGGCCCCACGGGGTCATCCTCCCTCCATTTCCCGGCTGAGGAGGCAGAGGCCTGCAGAAGGGCAGTGGGGTGCTCAGGGGCCCACAGAGGAGAGGCCATATCCCCTTCTCAGCCAGAGGCCCTGGGGCAGCGTCCCTTCCCCAGTCCAGCTCCGCCATTGGTGGGAGTTGTGTCCTCCGGGCTCCCAAGCGGTGGCAGTCCCCCATCTGGGTGGAGCTGTGGATGGAGGGGACATGGGCCTTGGAGGCCAGATTGAGGTCCCTGCCTGCCCCAGGACCCCTGGAGTCTCTGCCACCCATGCTGGAAACAAGGCCATGCTGAAGCCTTGCCCTCCCCGGGAACAGCTCAGAACACCCCCTGCACAGCAGGCTTTCTTCATCCACTCAGGAACGTGACCCCGAGGCCCCGCCTCTGACTCACAAGGTGGGAGGGGACAGGACACTTTGCTTCCTCTTTCATATGAAGCTTCTGAAGTCATTCAGGAAGGATCGACTAAGCTCCCACCATTTCCCAGACGTTTCTCATGAGGCACCCGGGGCCTGTGTCATTGCTGACTGGGGACCAGGGTGACAATCCTGACCGTCACTGACCAGCACTGACGGTGAGTTGGGCACAGTGTGGAGTCACATAATGAACACATGTCTGTCTCTGGCCCAGCCACTCGGACCCAGGACTGGGCGGCCATATGCACACCTAGACCATAGGATCCCTGCAGTGCTCATCATTGGGATGAGAAGGGCGCCCTCCCCTCGGAGGTGCAGTGAAGACAGAATGAGTAGCAAGGACTCCTGAGGACAGATGGGGCTGGTGAGGGAAGAAAGTTACCCCCACCCACCCCGTCCACCCAGGAGACTGGAAGAAGCCACTTGCCAGCAGGAGGGACTAGAATAGGAGCCAGAGACCCGCTAGCGCTGCCATCTGAGTGCCCCCTAATGGAGCAGCACGGAAACACCACATTCCCAGGGCCTTCTGCCCCTCCACCTGCCTGTGAACAGAACACACCCCTCGTCCTGCTGATCCAGAGAAGATGGGGATTTTTCAGACGCTTTAGTGAGAAACTGAAAACCACATCCCACCCCATCTCCTTCCCTCCTTGACCCTCCTCTCTCCAGACCTCAGGCCTCCACGCTACCTCGATGAGCAGACCCCTGCTCCAGGAATCGTCTTTGCTACACAGATCTTTATATTTCCAGAAGCTCTTCCTAAGGGGAAGGGTAAGAAGGAAGGAGAAGTTCAGGGAAAATGTGTTCATGAGGAGTTAAAGGGCAAATCCATTTTACTTGAGAACATGGAGTGTTCAGACTGTCTGGATGAGGGCCTCACTGGGATTCTCTGGGCAGGAAGGTGCTGTGGGGCTGGGGATGGAGCCCTGGGGTTGGTCACCTGGGGCCTCCATTTCCATTTCTACTGAGAAGATCCGTTTCCACCAGTTTGAGTTTCAGCTGGACAGGGCTCTGTTGGTATAAAGAGAACACTAGAAATTCTCCAATTTGACTCCAGCCCCTGGGATGTTTAATAAAATCAATTCCTAAAGCAGTAGGAATGGTGGCCTATTTCCCAAGGGGGCTTAGAGACTTGGCCCCCAACCCAGATCATGCCTGTCAAATTTGTTTCCCCCAGAAGGTGCCAGCTGCCTCGGGGGGGATGGCAGACAAATAAGTGACCCCACACTGAATATGAACTTCCTGTGGAGAGAAACCCACCCACATAGAAACTGACCCATGTCTCCTTCAGAGAGTGATTTGAGGCAGAGCAGAGAGGTCTGCATTCAGGGAGCAAAATTTCCTGAGGACTGGAACCCTTGGTAAGGGGAACATAGGAGGCTTGGAGGTGGGAAGCTGCTGCCCTGCTCGCTCTAGCTTTAGTCCCCTCACTGTCTCAATTTGCCCTGGATGAGACACACCCCCAGGGAGCCCAGGGAGGACCTAGAGGGCATTCAATACATGAGACAGCAGGATGTTGAAAATCCACAGGAATGAAGTTAGCTCAGCCCGCGGAAGAATATAGGTAGGAAGCATCCACCCACTGAGAGCTGGGAGTCAAGGTCAGCATGGCCCCGGCAGGACAGACCTGGGACTGTGCAGGGACCTGGACCGCAGACTTCCATCCAGAAGGCAGGCAAAGGAGAAGAGGCCATTCCCGAGATTCCAGAGACGGGCTTCACTGGATAGTCCATCCCATACCCTGGCCACCTTGACCCAGTGCTCCACCACCCAGGCTTGCTCCTGGGCCACCACGCTCAGTCCTTGTGGTAGGGGTGATGATGCAGGTGGCCACACTGTTGAGCTGAATGATAGTAGCATGGATGGTGGTGCCATGTGCTCATTGCTAGGGCTGTTTTTCTGGGACCAGGTGAATCCCAGACATTGAGAGGGAACCACCTTCTTCAACACCTCCTGGAGCAGAGGGAACATCACATGATCAGCCATAACTCATCTCTGCATCCCAGATGGGGATCACCAATCAGAGTGGGAGTCCAGGAAGTAGAGGACATGGCTGGAGCCTGGGTTTTTCTCTGTGCTGAGGGCACTAGCACCACACTGATTTTGGGACTCAGTGGGTAAAGGAGAGGGGAATTTCTACAAGCCCATCCTCACTAAATCCAGGCTCCAGAGGGCAGCTCCACTCTGCTTAACCCCAGGGGCATCTTCCACCATCCTGATCACATTCTGTTCTGACTCCCTAGATGCATGTTCCCCAGTAGTAGCTACACTCAGGCTGTTTGTTTCTCTCCCTGTGTTTAAGTTCACATCAGATATGTGATAAGTGCTGGGGCAGCTGAACCTCTGGGCATATTTCTGGGTGACCCTTGGACCTGGTTGCACAGGGTGACCTCCCCTCCCGCAACCAATGGGCCAGGCCCCACCCACTCTTCTTTCTGTTCTATCTATTTAATCTACACAGACACTCTGTGCAGGACATCCTGTTATCCTCCATCTCTGCAGGTGGACAGAGAAGGCTTGGGTTTGAGAAAGTTGCCCAGGTCACATGGTTGATAAGCGGTGGAGCTGTGGTCTTGGATTCTGGTCCCAGAAGTCTGGATCCTGGAAAGGATGGGGTGGGACAGCTTATTCAAAGGGAAGCCCTGCCCCAGCACCCTCATGAGAGCCCACCCACAAGCACATCCAGCAGAGTCAGCAGTTCTGCCGCCAGCCTTGTGGGGAGGCTGTGAGTTCAGACTGCTCCTTACTTGTCCCCTTCCTCCTGGTCACGTATCAGGGGCACAGGGGCCCTGGGGCTGGAGCTGGCTCTGTCTCCAGTTTTGAGGCTGGAGATGGAACACTGAGTGGACTGGCCCCTTTGCTCCGCCTCAGAGTGCGCCCCCACTGGGGCAGATGCTGCTTGTGCCACTACTGGAGAAGCTGGTGGCGGTGACGCTGGCTGCGGCGCCAGTGGTGCTGGTAAAAACAGATAGGGGTTGTCTCCAGGCCCTGAGTTGACCCTTCCTCTGGCTCTTCAGCAAATTTTCAGCTGTGGGGTTGGCACAAGTGGAGGGGAAAGAGAAACGTTCACCCACAGAAATGACTTTCCCTGTCTCTTCCCCCAAAAGAAAGCTCTGCTGCCTTCAAAAGGGACACACAGCCTCTGAACCCCAACTCAGACAGCTCCCCCTGCCTGCAGACCTCCTACCTTCTGGCCCTGCCTCAGTGGGTGCTAGAAGGTTCATAGTGACCCGGAAGAGGTGGGGCAGGTGCATCATGTTGGAGGGAATTGTAGCTTGTAGCATGTGGCTTGTGGCGTGTAGGCCAACTGTCCAGGGCTGCCAGGTGAGCTGCAGATACTGATGCCGCCAGGGGCCCAAGGTCCTGGAAAGGGCATGGGAGGTTTCTGCATGAACTAGAGTCAGAGGCCTGGACTTTCATCCATGCTGAGCTCTCACAGTCCCTTCTTTGGCTCTTGGACCCAGGTGGTGGCTTCAGCCCACTGCCTCCCCTGTGATAGTCATCCTTGTAATGGGAGGACTGGTCATGGAGTAGGCCTGACAGGGATCTGCTGTGAGTGTGGTCTTACTGACACCCTTTTCTCCAAGGCCATGGGAACAGCCTACTCCATCCTCCATGCAAAGGAGCTTCAGGACTGGGCTGGAGACACTTTTGTGAGTGGGTTGCTCCCCTCTCCTCCTGCTCTGGTCCCCAGTTGTGGAGGTCATGGAGGTGCATGTGGAGAGAGCAGGTGAGGGAGATGGGGCTGTTGGGGGATGGGTCTCTCAGCGATCAGCTCAGTCCAACAGTCCTCTGATTCCCAGGGAGGCTGGGACCCCACCCACAGCTCTTTGTGACTCATTTTCTTCTTCAGGGGAATTGATAGATGTGTGAGCTCCAGGTTCTTTCCGTCTTTCCCCAGTACAGCCCCCGACCCTACTTTGTTCTGAGGAGAGAGCAGCCCCTCCTGTGGACCCAAAGACCACCTACAGCTTTAGTTTGTCCTGTGATTCATCTGTGTGGGTGAATATGGGAGGTGCACCACGTCTAGAAGAGGCTGTGAGGTCATCATGGTTAAAGTGCTGTGGCATGTTCTTTTGCAAATGCAGAAAGGCCACAGGCCAGGGAAGGATGAGGCTGAGAGCATTTTCACTGGGGAGAGAGAAGGATAAATGTGAAGACACACAGCACGCCCAGCAGCCCTTTCTGCAGAGCCAGCAGCCAGGTGAGCATGTACCATGACTTCCTCCCATAACCCTGTGAGGTTCATGCCTGTACAACCCTGTCTGTGAGAAGAGCAAAGTGAAGCTCAGAGAGGTGTGGGAACATTCCAAAGATAAACAGATTAAGGTGGGATTGTCACCACCATGCTGTGCTGGGATAGGCACTCAACTGTCACACTGCTCATGCAGGACCTGCTGGGAGCAGTGAAGGCCTGATAGGAGCACAGGAACACTGTGATGGAGGTGACGTTTCTACCTGGGAGAGCTGATACTGGGGACTCTATGTGATTCTTTTTTGTGCTTGCTTTGAGTGTCAGCATGATACTGTCCCATCTGGGAACAGGGCTGTCCCCTTTCCACACCGGCGCACGAGGAGAAACATGTTCACACTGGCATCACCATAAGCCACCAGCAGGATCAGGATCTGGAGCTCAGACCAGATAATCTCAGCACCTCAGCAACTGGTTCAAGAAGAGGACCTGATTGCCCTCCTGAAAAATTTCTAGCTTTAAAAGTATATTTAATTATGGGGAGTGATAAATAATTGATCCCTTCAAAATATTCTGTTATCTGAAGAACAATAGCACCTCTGCATTATAAGAGCAATATTTCAGCTAGCCATAAATAAACATCAATACAGGTATGAGAAAACAGAGTGTTAGAAATTACAAAAGGGTCTCAAGATTATGCAGGTCAGAACTGAGAACTGTCCAAAGCATGGGCTGCATGACATTCCTTCTAAGCTACCTGAGGCTTGGTCTGCTTCTGACATGGAACAGACGGTTCTGAGAAAACCACACTCCTCAGAGGACCCCAGGGTGTTGAGAGATTTGGGTTTGGATTCCAGACCAACCCTGATCATCTCTAAATATGGGATTTGAGACTCTTCTGCATCTGATCCAGGCGTGGTTCCAAGGAGCGAGGCATGATCCAGGCAAGAGAGCAGACATGGCTGGATCAGAGCATCACCAGTGACATTAACAAAGAGACCAGGGCACTAAGATTTCCAGTGATTTAGCATCATGGCTGGGACGGGTCATGTGTTCTCCAGTGAGTTCTGAACATCCAGCATTGCCCTCAAGGACCAGCAGGGGGCGCGCGAAGCCAACATTTCTTAGATGGTGGGGCGCATGCGCATTCCGCGACAGACGTGGTCGGCGTCTTCCCTGGGGGCGACGCTCCTTTTCCTCAGGGCGGAGCGGGCGGCGCCATGGCGGCTTCGGGACCGCGTGGCCCTCGTTCCTGCAGGAGGAGGACCCTCCTCGCTCGCTGTCTGAGGTAATGCCGGTTTCCCCGCACGCTAAGCCAGCTTCACACCGGGGTGTGTGTGGACCTGGCCGAGTTGGGTTTCCAGTCCAGGAGGGAGGGGACTGGTGCGCTGGCGGACCCGCTTCGACTGTTGTCCTCACCTGCTGGGAGGGGGTGAGGGTCCGCGTCCACCGGGGCCACGGGGGTGTTCGCGCCCCTCATTCTCACTGCCTGGGTCCCCCTTTCCCCGTGTGGTCGGAGGTGTTTACACCACAGGTCACGGGCGGGGACTCGGGTGTAACGTGAAAGGGGCTGAGAAATTACTGAAACAGGGAAAGAGGTGTATGAAAACACATTATATTAACTTTTATATTTTGTGTGTCAAAGTCAGAGTTTATTATGCTTTTAATTTCCTGTCTTTAAAGGAATACAATTATTTATTTTGTACTTAAAATATTTTATATTTAAAATGTGCTTCTTAGCTTATCTCATTTTCAAGTCAAAATATTGCCACGATTGAGATTTTCTCATAATGAGAAGGAAAAGCCGGGCTGGACTAACAAGCTAACTCTTAAATCTAAGTGTAATAAGTGTCAGTTTACTGATCTAAGTACTGCTGGGCTAACTCAGAAATCTGAAGTTTAATAAGTGTTGGTTTACTGGGCTAACAAGTTAACTCATAAATCCTAGCTCAACAAGTGCCAGTAACTGGGTTCTGGCCAGCAGAAGTCCCACTGAGACTGAATGAATTACTCAAGACTCTGTGGAAAAAGTCAAGAGAGGGAGAGGGAGTCGGGAGCCAAATCCACGAGCCTCTCAAATGCTCCCACATTTATTGTGTACAATCAAAGGCAAAATCACTAACAGTTGTGTGATGGAATACAGGAATTTAAGGAAAGACAGGGTGGGATTGAGATTGTAGAAATCACTACAAAGTGAGTGCAAAGGCTTTGTTTATCTTTAGGGAAGTCATGGGAAGAGGGGAACAAGATATATCCTTATAGATATGTTAGAAAAGGCCACCAGCCCAGCCAGCTCCTTGTTTTGGGCATAGAAGACTATCTAACAGCAGACACACCCAGTGTTTATAGCTGAGGGCCTGGGTTGTTGCTTTGCAATGAGCAGAGTTCTATCTAAAACCTCAACTATGTAAGCAAGGCATTGTCTCTGCTTTTTACGGCCAGGAGACTGGCATGCGGATGCACAGGTGCCTGTTTGCAAGGCAGTTAACTAAGCACATTTGTTCTTCTTTAAGGAGATGAGTGGCTGGGGTCTGTTACAATTTGTTAACCCAATCATGGGCTCCCAAAAGTAACATGCTCTGTTCCTAATAGATAAATTCCAGTGTACTGATTCCCTGCTTTTGCTGTTAACACCTTATTGGCTAATAGCCCCATGCTTGCAATTAACTCTATAAAGCCTAATGCACAAGTTTTGGAGGTGCTCAGAGCTTCAGAGCAGAAGCCCCTCTGAGCCTGCCAGTGTAATAAATCTGAGTATTCCAACCCTCCGAGTGGTGCTTATTTCTTGGCTGGCCTGTTGTTTCCGTAATATTAATACAGTGACAGTATTAAATATATGTAAGTATAAGCTTATTGAAAAACCTTTTGCAGCATTCCAGGGTGACCAGTTTTGTTAAAAATAATACCTAGGCCACTACCAAATTCTTACAAGAATATAATTTTAAAAATTGTGAATTACTTTTATAAGTTTCAAATACAGTGGCGATTTTTAAAATACCAACCATTGTACATACTGCTTAAGACCATTTGAGATGAAATATATTCAAAGCTAAATCGTCAGAATATTTAAAAGGCAGGACAATGACTGCTTTTCATTGCAAATACATTTTCTCCTAATAAATGCAAAATATGAAGTTATTTAGCTTAGATTTCTATACCTTTGTTCAAAAGGTGAAATAAGAATATAATCTTTTTTCAATTTTAACCCTTTCCCATAAAAATTGGTATTTGTATTTGTAGAATCTTAATTTCCCTTTCATTTTTTTCTTTTGATTTATTTTCTTTAACAGAGAGTGCTTTCCTATGTCTCGTTAAAGTTTTTTTATTCTCCTATTCTAGATCCAAGTCACTTTCTGACACTGAGAGTAAACATGGGGAAAGGCCTTATAGTAAGTGTGCAACTTTTGATGTGGTCAGGAATTTTTCTTGGAGAAATCTCTTTACAATTTCTGCTCAGTTCACAGTATTATCCCATTATGAAAACTGAATACAAAATTGTAATCTGTTTACACCAGGACGCTTCCAATTTTGGCACAGCACATTTCCTGATATTTTACATTAGATATTAATACAATATTTGATTTTATTTAAATATTGTACACTAATACATATTTTATATATGAATATCTGCTGAATGCCATTAATTTGCATGGGGTGGTAGCTGATTGCATTTGATCTTTCTGACCATTAGTTATTCTTAGGTGTGTCTAAAGTACTTCTTAGAACACAAATTTGACTACCACACCTCTCATAGAATATTTTAAAGGTTATTATATTTTAAATTATAGAAGCAGAAATGTTATCCATTACGTTTATGAAATGATTAAGTCACAATTTGGTAAATGATTAAGTCACAATTTGGTGTAATCATATTCAGTGGAGGAATGATGGCTTCTACGTCTTTTTACATCTGCCACAGTTGCTTCTCTATACTATTTGTGACCATGAGCAATTTTATGGCAACGTGATCTTTTTCCAATTCTGTTTTTTTCTTTTATTTCAGTACAATCAGTAAAGCTTTCCTTTGCAGTGATGGCATTGTTTTTAACATGAAGATACCTTGTCATCTGACACATTTGTACCTGATGGGCTACTACTCTTGTACAGAGCAAGGAAAAGCATTTTCATATCTCCATCTGTATTCTAGATCTTATCTAATTTCTTAGAAGCATTTTATAATCATTTTTAGTTATTTTAATTGTACTAAACACAGAAGAACAGATCACTTTTTATCTTTACCTACCTCATCACCTAAATGGACACAGATATGATAATAACATGTGAGTTTGATGAAATTGAGAAACGTTCCAGGGTTTGAGCTTCAAGTATTTTTATGTGATTTTCTAAGAGGTAATTAATTTCTGGCACAAAATATGGAATTATCTAAAACCACTTGCAGGGTTGTCTGTCATTTTGTCTTATTTGACTTTTGTCAATAGCTATCAGCTAGGACCTGGTGAGTTTGAATATTTTAAAAAACATTTCTGATTAGAAAACATCAGGAAGAAACATTGAATATTTATGTTCACGACTCTGGTATCATTATTGTAATGTGCTATTTGTTTTGGTGTATATTTGATTTTGTTCCAGTAGTGTGAAATGTAGGCATGGGTACAAAATTAAAAACAACAAAAAATTCTTGAAGTCAGTCACAATGAATTATTAGTCATTTTATTTTTATTTTATAAACAGGCCATTTGAATATGTTCAGCCATGAAGTGAAACAGACTCACTTAATTCTGAGTCCTGAGAGACAGTGACCCAGACACAGCCCTACCAGTAAGTAATGTGGTGAATTGATACAGATATATATTGTGAAATGATTATCACAATAAGGATACTTCCATAAACTCATAAAATTCCCTTTTGTGGTGAGAATTTTTGAGATCTGCTCTCAGTAACTTTCAGATAAATAATACAGCATTGTGAGCTGTAGTCACCATGCTGTTCATGAGATTTCCCAGAACTTAGTCATCTTAAACATGGACGTTTGTACTCTTTGAGCATCTTCTCATTTCCCCACTCCCAGGCCCTGACAACCACCACTCTGTTCTTTGTGTGAATTCGGCTGTTTTTAGATTACACGAGTAAGTGAAATCATGCAGCTCTACTTTTTCTTTTTTCACAGTCTGCAGTGTGTTGATTTGATCCACTTACATACAGCAATGTGATCACAAACAGATTTAACACCTCTCACATGACTCACAAGTATAATTTTCTTTATTTTTTGTGGCAAGAATATTCACAAGATAGTACCTTAGGAACTTTGGAGACTGGTACAGCACTGCAGTCTGTAATCACTGTGCTGTGCATTTGATCTGCATGACTTATTTATCTTCTGGTTGCACATTTGTACCCTTTAACATCTCCCCGTTTCCTCCACCCCGACACCTAGTTACCACCATTTTACAATTTGTTTCTAAGTGTTTGCTTGCTTGTTTTTTGTTTGTTCATTTGTTTTTGTATATCTGATATCTTACGTTTGTCTTTTCTCTGTTTATTTCATCTCACCAAGCATAATACCCTCAAGGTCAATCTGTAATATCACAAATGGCAGAAATTCCTTCTTTCATAATGCAGAATAATATTCCATTGTATGTCAATGCCATTTCTTCTTTATCCATTCTTTCATTGTTAGACACTCAGGTCATTTCCATATCTTGGCTATTGTGAATAATGTTGTAATAAACATGCGAATGCACCTATCTTTTCAATACCCTGTTTTCACTTCCTTCAGATGCACACCAGGAAGGAGGACTGCTGGAGCATATGGTAGCTCTGTTTTTAATTTTTGGGTAACCTCTATAGCTTTTCCATAGTGGTTGAACCAGGTTACATCCCCACCGACAGTGTACAGGGGTTTTCTTTTATCCTCATCCTGGCCAGCACTGTCTCTTGTCTTCTTGGTGATGGCCCTTCTGACAGGAGGGAGGGGATATCTCATTCCACTTTCAATTTTCATTTCCCTAATTGTTAGTCATGTTGAATATCTTTTCATGTACATTTTGTGTATTTGGGTGTCTTCTTTGGAAAAATATAAATTTAGATTCACTGCCCATTTTTTATATTGGGTTTTCTACTCTTTTTTTTCTTTCTTTTTTTTTTTTTTTTGCTATTGTGTTATATGAGGTCCACGTATATTTTGATATTAACCCTCCATCCAATATATGATTTGCAAAAATTCTCTCCTACTCTATATTAGGCTTTATATTTTGCTGATTATGTCTTTTGCTGTGCAGGATCTTTTTAGTTTGATGTAGTCCCACCTGTTGATATTTGCTTTTCTGGCTTGTGTTTTGGGGTCATATCCCAAAATTATTACCCAAACCAGAGTTAAGTATCTTCTTCTCTATGTTTTCCTCTAAGAGTTTTAAAGTATGAGGTCTTACATTTCAGTCATTAATCCATTTTAAATTATATTTGTGAGTAGCGGAAAGTAGGTGTCCAATTTCATTTTTCTGCTTGTGGTTTTCCAATCTTCCCAGCAACATTTGTTGAAGATGCTAGAGTTTCCTCATTCAAAATAGCATTAAAACCAATAAAATACCTAAGAATACACTTAACTATGGAAGTGAAAAATTTGTACTTTGAAAACTATAAGACTTCTATGGAAAAAATTGAAGAAGACAAAACAAGTGGAAAGATACACTGGGCCAGAAGTATGGCTAATGGAACAGAAGAATAAAGGTTAAAATGTCCATAATACCCAAAGCCATTTACAGTTTCAGTGCAATTTCTATCAATATTCCAACAGCATTTTTTACACATGGAGAGAAATAAATCTTAAAATTTTTTTATGTGACTACCAGAGACCCAGACACCAGAGCAATCCTGGGAAAGAACAAGTTGGGAGTCATCACACTTCCTGATTTAGAACTAAATCACAATGCTACAGTATGAGAAACAATGATATTGGTATTAAAATACACACATGGTTTAAATTAACAGTATAGAGGACCCAGTAGTAAACCCCTGTATCCTAGGTCAACTACCATTTGAGATGGAAGTAAAACACGTTCAGTGGGCAAAGGATAGTCTCTTTGACAAATGGTGCTTGGACACCTGGCTACTACTTTTAATTTTTGACAGAAATTCCATACTGCTTTTCCTAGTGGCTGTGGTTATTTACATTTTTACCAACAACACACAAGGATTTTCTTCACATCCCTTCCAATCCTTGTACTCACTTGTCTTTTTTGACTGTAGCCATTGTAACAGTTGTGATAAGGTCTCGTGGTTTTGATTTGCAATTCCCTGATGATTAATGACAACCTTTTCATGTTGGACATTTGTACGTTTTCTTACGGAAAATGTCTATTCAGATATTTTATTCATTTTTAATTAGATTTTATTTTTTTGGCTGCTAAGTTGTATGAGGTATTTATATACTTCATAAATACCATTTATCAAAAGATGGTTTGCTAATAGTTTCTCCCATTCCATATGATGTCTTTTAAGTTTTTCAAATTCTTTTCTATGCAGAAGTTTTTACATTGACTTAGTCCTGCTTGTTTCTTTTTGCTTTTGCTTTGGTTGCCTGTACTTTGGAGTCATATCTAAATAATCATTATTTACAAGATCAAGGTCAAGGGGATTTTACTCTATGATTTTTTTTTATGGTGTTTTATGATTTCAAGTCACAATTTGACTATTTTATTGCGAGATATTTTTGTGAGTAGTGTAAGATGGGGTCCAATTTAATTCTTTTTTATTCATTCGACTGTACCAGTTTATATTTTGACTGAAAAATTAAACAAGTGTTACCTTTTCTTCATATTCTTGCAAATTTTCATTTTCTTTTTTATAATAGCCATTCTAACAGGTGTGACGTGATGTGTCATTGTGATTTTGATTTGCATTTCCCTGATGATTAGTGATGTTGAGCATTTATTCATGTACCTATTGGCCATCTATATGTCTTTTTGAAAAAAAATCTACTCAAGTCCTTTAGCCTATTTTTAATTTTTAATTTTTTATTTTATTACTATTATTTTATGACTTACTTATATATTTTAAAAAAAAGTTTTTTGATTAAAAAATGGAAAAAAAATTGCCTGTATGTTATTTTATTCTGTAGTTGCTTTTTAGTTTGCTGATTATTTGTTTTGCTATGGAGGTTTTTTTGGGGGCTTTTTTGTTTTGTTTTGTTTGGTTTGGTTTTTTTTGTTGTTGTTGTTTTTTAAATTTGCTGTAGTTCCACTTGTTTGTTTTTGCTTTTGTTACTTGAACCTTTGGTGTCATATCCAAAAAATACTTGCCAAAACCACAGCAAGGAGCTTTTTGTTTACATTTTCTTCAAGTAGTTTTAGTTTTTGGTCTTACATTTAAGCCTTCAGTCCATTTTGAGTTAATTTCTGTGAGTGCTGCAAGAAAGGGGTCCAATTGTATTCATCTGTAGGCCATTATCCAGTTTTCCTCTGGCACAATTTATTGAAGAGTCTATAGTTTTCCCTTTACATTTTCTTGGTTCCCGTGTGAAGTACTTGTTGACACTATATAAGTGGGTTTGTTTCTGAGCACTTGATTGTTTCATTGGACTTGGTCTCCATTTTTTACTGTTACCTATCATTTTTGATTACTATAGTTTTGTAATAAAGTTTGAAATTAGGAATTGTGATATCTCTAGATTAATTATTTGACCAGGTTGATATGGCTATTAGGGGTGTTTTGTGGTTCCATACAAGTTTTAGGCTTGTTTTCTGTATTTCTGTGTAAAAGTCATTTGAATTTTGATAGGGATTGCATTGAATCTATAGACAGCTTTGGGTGACACAGACATTTTTACAGTTTTAATACTTCCAATTCATAACCATGAAAATTTTTTCCATTTATCTTTTTTTCAGTTTTTTTTTTTTTTAAATCAGTGTTTTGTCATTTTCACTGTAAGGATATTTTACCTACTTGGTTTAATTTATTCCTAATTTTTTTGATGACATTTTAAATATGAATGCTTTTGAAACTTATTTTTCAAATTGTTTATTGTTGGTATATAGAAACACACTGCTCTTCACATGTTGATATTTGTATCTTGCAACTTGACTGAATTTGTCTATTATTTGTAATAGGTTTTTGATGGAATCATTAGGATTTTCTACATATAAGATCATATTAAATGCAAACAAATAGTTTTGCTTCATCCTTTTCAATTTTGATTACTTTTATGTATTTATCTTGCCTAATTGCTCTGGCCAGGACTTCCAGTATTATGTGGTAAAGGAATGGTGAGTGCACATTTTCTTTATATTTTTGTCAGAAAACACTTCACCATTGAGTATGATGTTTGCTGTGAATTTGTCCAGTATGACATTTATTATGTTTACTTACTTACTTTGTATAGCAATTTGTTGAGGTTTTTTATTATTTGTTTGTTTTTTTATGAAAGGTTGTTTAATTTTTTCACATGTTTTTCTCCATCAATTGAGATTACCATACGATTTTTATATTTCATTCATTAATGTGATGCATCACATGTTTGATTTACATAGGTTGAATTGTCCTTGGATTTAGGGATAAATTCCACTTGACATGGTATGTGATCTTTTCAATATACCATTGAATTTGATTTGCTTATATTTCATTGAGAAATTTTGCATCTATATTTATCAGTAATACTTGCCGGTTTTTTTTTCCCCCTTGTAGTGTTCTTATCTAGCTTTGATATCAGGGTAATGTTGGACTCATCAAATGAGTTTGTAAATATGCCTCCTCTTCATGTTTTTAAAAAGTTTGAGATGACTGTATTAATTCTATTTAAATGTTTGGTTGAATATCCCAATGAAACTGTCTGGTCTTAGCCTCTTCTTATGTTTTTTTTTTTTTTTTTTTTTTTATTACTGATACAATCTTTTCATTCATCATTGGTTTGTTCAGATTTTCTGTTTTGTTTATTAGTCAGTTTTGGTAGTTTTTATATTTCTAGAGTTTATTATTTCCAGGATATCCGAGTTATTTGTGTTTATTTGTTGATAGTCACCTATTATAACCTGTTGTATTTCTGTTGTATCAGTTATAATATTGCCTCTCATTTCTGATTCATTTGCATATTGTTTTACCCTTTGTTAGTATAGCTCAGTTTGTCAATTTTACCATTTCAAAAACAACCTCTAGCATTGATGTTTTCTAATATTTATAGTCTTTGTTTATTTATTTCTTCTCTCACATTTGTTATTTCATTTCTTTGCTACTTGTGAACTTAGTGGGATTTTTTTTTTTTGCGCTACTCCCTTGAGAAGTAATGTTGTTTATTTGCAATTCTTTTTTCTTGTCATACTAATTTGTTGTAATAAACTC
This sequence comes from Camelus bactrianus, assembly GCF_048773025.1. Lineage (NCBI taxonomy): Eukaryota > Metazoa > Chordata > Mammalia > Artiodactyla > Camelidae > Camelus > Camelus bactrianus. The sequence continues at coordinate 140,192,234 of NC_133541.1, forward strand.
ATAATTCTTTTCATGGTATTTTATAAGTTTTAGTAAGTTGTGTTTCCATTTTCTTTTGTTTCAAGATTTTCTTTTAATTTCAAGAAAATTATTGTAAAACTGTTTTAAATTACCCACCCCCTGTTTTATTGAGATATAATATGGTGCTGTTTAAGATTCAAATGCATATTATAATGATTTGACTTTGATATATTGTGAAATGATTATCACATAAGATTAGTTAACATACATCATCTAAATGTAGATGCAAAAAACAAGGGAAACAAAATATATTTTCCTGTTATGAGAACACTTGAGGTCTACTTGCTTAACAGCTTTCAAATATACCATAGAGCACTGTTAACTGTATTCACGTTGTACATAACATTTCAATACTTGTTTATCCCATAACTGGATGTTGGTACGTTTGGACTTCCTACACCAAATTCTCCCTCTTCCCACTGCCCACCTTTGGTAACCAAAAATGTGATATTTTAATTTTTGTTTATTTTTTTCACATATAAATCAGGTCATACAGTATTTGTCTTGCTCTGCCTGACTTCTCTTACTTAGCATGATGCCCTCAACGTCCATCCATATTGTCACCAATGGCAGAATTTCCTTCTTTATATTGCTGAATAATACTCCATTGTCTAAATATAGCACAACTTTTATATGCAAGCATTTGTTGATAGGTCGTTATCATCTCTTGGCTGTTATAAATAATGTTGCTGTGAACATGGGTGCAGATATCTCTTCAACATAATGTTTTCAATTATTTTAGATACATTTCCCAAATGTGGAAATTCTGGGTCATATGGTAGTCTTGTTAAATGTTGGGGAACCTCTCTAGTGTTTTTCATAGAGGCCAAACCAACTCATCAGCCAATCAAAAGTACACAAATGTTCCCTTTTCTCCATATCTTTGCTAGCGTTTAATAGTAAGCCTCTTGTCTTTTTGATAAATTCATCCTAATAATCCTGAGTTGAAATCTCCTTGCGTGTTTGATTTTAATTTCCCTAATGTTTTGTGATGTTGAGCACATTTTCATGTATTTGTTGGAAATTCATGTATTTTCTTTGGAAAAAATGTATTTCCAGGTCTTTTGCACAGCTTTTAAGTGGGTTATTTGTTTTGATGCTTTTGAGTTGTATGATATGTATTTTGGATATCAACTCCTTATTAGTTATAAGATTTTTAGATTTTTTTTCCCCATGATATAGGCTGTCTTTTCATTTTGTTGATTGTCTCAATGTGTAGGAGATTTTTAGTTTGATGTAGTTTCATTTGTTTTTTTTTTAATTGTTTATGCTTAAAGTATCATCAAAAATAATTTTTAAGACCTGTGTTAAAAAGACTTTTACTGTTTTCTTCTAGGAATTTTATGACTTCCAGTCTTATATTTGCCTTTCTTTCCTTTATACTTAATTTCCAGAGTGGTGTTAGATAGAGGTATAATTTTATTCTTTGGCATGTGAATATAAAATTTTCCAAGCCCAGTTATTAACAAGACTGTCTTTGCTCCACTGAGTCTTCCTGACCACCTTGTCAAATACTGGTTGACTTTACATGCATGGGATTTTATCTTGACTCTCAGTTCTATTCCATTGTTTTTATGGCAGTACCATGCTATTTAGATTATTATAGCTTTATATTATAGTTTGATATAGAGTGCAATATCTCCAACATTGTATGTACAAGGTCTTTTGTGGTTCCTTATAAATTTTTGTATTTTTTTTCCTACTTTAAAAAATGCCACTGGATTTTGATAGGAATTAAATCAACAGATGGCTTTGGGTAGTATGGACATTTTAACAATATTAATTCTTCCAATCCATAGGCAAGGGATAACTTTACATTTGTCTGTATGTTTTAGTTTATTTCTTAGAGTGATATATTATCTCCTTGGATGAATTTAGTCATTATTTTATTGTTTTTGATGCTGTTATAAATAGAATTGTTTTATTTCTTTTTCAGATAATTTTCAGTGTATAGAGATATGACTGATTTTTGCATTTAAAATTTTTATTCTGCAAATTTACTGATTATGCTGCTTAGTTCTAATGGGATTTTGGTGAAGTTTTTAGGACTTCCTATAGATATAATCATGTTATCTTAAACTAGAGATATTTGTACTTCTTATTTTCCAGTTTTGATGACTTTCCTGTCTCCTCCTTACCTGACTGCTCTGGCTAGGACTCCAATTACTGTGCTGAGTGAGTGGTGGGGGTGGGCTCCTTTGCCTTGTTCCTGACAGTAGGGGAAAGTTTCAGACTTCCACTACTGAGTATGTTTTGAACCGTGGCCTTGAGTTACATTCATTTTATACCTAGGTTGTTCAGTGTTTTCCTGTATCGATTGATCATTATATTTTTTCTTTTGTTCTATTAATGCGATGGCATCACATTTATTTGATTTGCTAGTATGTATTCAGAATTTTAAAATCTACATTCATCTGGGTTATTGATCTAAATTTTCTTCTCTGGCAGTTTGAAAGCAATGCTAGCCTTGTAAAATGAATTTGGGAATTTTCCTTCTTCATCTATTTTTTAAAAGACTTGAGGATTGGCATTAATTCATTACATATTTGGTAAAATTTACCAGTGAAACCGTCTGATCTTGAGCTTTTCTTCATTTGAAGAGATTTGATTACAGATTTATTCTCCACAGTGTTAAATGGTTCGTTTAGATTTTCTATTTCTTCCTAATTCCCTCTTGGTAGGTATGTTTCTGAGAATTTTTTTTTTCCATTTATCTAGGTTGTCTAGTTTATCTGCATGTAGTTCATAGTCATTTATTATCCTTCTTATTTCTGTGGTAGAGTTGCAATGTCTTCTCTCTTATTTATAATTTTGTTGATTTTGGTCCTCTCTCCTTTTCTTTGTGTAGTGTAGCTAAAAGTTCAAAATTTTGTTTATTTATTTAATAAACTAGCTCTTAATATTGCTAAATTTTACTGTTTTTTTGTCTATCACATTGACTTCTGCCGTAATCTTTATTATGTTCTTCCTTCTGCTAACTTTGGCTCAGTTTGGTCTTTTTCCAGGTCCTTGAGGAGAAAAGTAAGATTGTTTATTTGAGCTCTTTCTTATTTCTTAAGTTAGGCATTTATTGTAATAAATCACTGTGTCGGAATTGGTTTTGCTATATCTCATGGGCTTTGGTATGCTTTGTTTCCATTTTAGTCTGTCTCAAGACACTTTGTTATTTCCTCTTAAATTTATTCTTTGGTTAGGAGGGTGTTGATCAATTTCTATATGTTCATGAGCTTTCCAGTTTTCCTCCTCCTACTGATTTCTAGTTTTATACTATGATCAGAGAAGACATTTGATATAATTTCAGTCTTGAATTTGTTGAAATTTGATATATGACCTAATATGTGGTCTTGTCTAGAAAAAAAAATGTGTACACTTGAGAAGAATGTATATTCAGCTTTTGTTAGACAGAATATTTTATATATGACTGTTAGGACCATTTGATCTTTAGTGTTGTTCATGTCAACTGATCCTATATTGAACTATTGTCTGGATGATCTATCACTTGTGGAGAGTGGGGTGTTAAAGTTCTCAACTGTTATCATACTGTAGTTTATTCTGCCATTTAGCTTGTTTTTGCTATACATATATGTAGTTGCTCTGATGTTGGATGCATAAATATTTATAATCGTTACATTTTTTGGATGGATTGACTCCTCTGTCATTACATAATGACCTTCTTTGCCTCTTTTGACCTTTGCTAGATTAATGTCTTTTTGACTGTTTTAGGTGTAGCTCACCCCTTTTTTCCCTATTTGTTTGAAGTATCTTTTTCCATCCCTTCACTCTCAGTCTATGTTTTTAAAGACAGAAAATAAATAAAGAAATATTTACTTGAGCTACATCTTTAAAGAAATAGACCTAACAGACATATGCACAATATTCCACCCAGTAGCAACAGAATGCAAGTTCTTCTCAAGCACACAAGAAACATTCTCTAGGTACGTCATATGTTAAGTCACAAAACAAGGCTCAGCAAATGTAAGAAGATTGAAATCATATCAAGTATCATATCTGACAATAATGGTATAAAACCAAAAGTTAATGACAGAGGAAAATAGGAAATTTCACAAATGTGTGAAAATTAATGTGCATACTCTTTATAAACTATTGGGTTAAAGAAGATATCAGAAATGAAATAAAAAATATTGTGGGGTGATGTCACCAGAATGGCAATGTAGGTCATTACAGACTTTGCTCCCCCTCAGAAGAACAGCTTACAACTGTTCACAGGCAGGACAGCACTGAGAATACACTATAACAAGGGGTGAGGCTGAAGCATCGTGTGCACCATGTAGACAAAGACAGACCATAGTAGAAGGACATAGATGGACACACTTGGGTTCATAATCTGAGAGAATGCAGATACATTACAAGTTATTTTAGATAAAGACAAGCACAGAACTTTTTGTTTCAGATTTTCTACAGTACTGAGAAAAAACAGAATCCACAGTGACACTTCTGTGCAAAGTTGAGAAAGTTACTTTTGAGACTGTTAAAAAAAAAAAAAAACAGAAATAATCTGTAGACATAATATATGTTCCATAACTGTGTTTACATGATTTACCTCATTAAATGGAAAATATATTGTTAAAAAGAAGACATACATCAACCAGATTTATTTTGATTGTCTTCCTGTTAATCGTGGTTCACCATTTGTATTATAGGACTCATGAAGTAGTGACATATTCAGTGAAATCTACATATGGGATGTTCCATTTATGATACACATGTTGAGAAACTTGAGCTTTGGGTGTCACTGAACTCTTCAGCATGGAGTACTAATTACTAATTAAACTACTCTATTATGGAGTAAATTCAGAAGTTCCTTGGTGAGTAGCCAATTACATGGGACAGAAGCCATTGTTGAGGAAGTGACATTACTTAAAACCCTACATAGTAGAGGCAGGATGTGTGAGGATAAGTGTATCCTGAGGGGCAGGGGCAAGGTAGACAGGGAGGGAATGAGGTTTCCAGAGGGTTGAGGTGGATACTGGAGAATCAGTGAATAAACAAAGAATAGTAAATCTGAGTAATTTCAGAGAGGCTTCCATAGAGGTGGAGAGTGAAATACACATGTGTTAATCAGGGCCTCCTGGGTTTCAGGGTTGGGGGAATTGAGTAAGACTCTAAGTAGCATGGATTCATTAACATATAAAATTCAATGACTTTATTTACTTGTATGTAAATTAAGAGAATTCATATTTTCTATATAAGCAGCAGCATGTAAAGCCATATTAGTTCTGAATCTGGGAGAGGAGAAATGGTCTCTGTTTCTCTTAGAGCACAGTGCCAGGTGATGGTTAGGGGATTTGTGGCAGGTGAGCCTGGGTATTGTGGAAAATTAAAATGTCGTGGCTTCTTTCTCCTTTTTCAGTTGTGTTTTAGTGCTTGAACTTTTTGTAAATGAAAATCCAGAGACTGATGGAGGTTAGCTGTGATCCTGACAGAGCAATCACAAAGAAGCAAGTCCTTCCTCTTTCTCTGTTGCCAGTAGGTGAGCAGGCTTCTCCACAGGCCTGAATCTTCTCTATAAAACCAAGAAGTAATAAAAGATTTAAGGGGCTCTGGTTATGTTTCCCTAGGTCCCTGAGATGTTTTGTGGCCCAGAAATTGAATATTCTCCTTCCCAGTATTTGTGCTGTTGAAAGTCTTCACATTACACCAAAATGAGAGTGGCTGTCTTTGTCTCAGTCCCTTGGGCACAGGAGAAAGATGCCTCACTCACGGCTGATTGGCATCTGATGTGCATTAGTCATTTGGTGAACACAGTGGAGGGAGACTGAGGAAGCAGAGGCTCACTGTCTAGTTGTGCTGGTGTATGTGTCAGAATGAGGTCAGCTGAAAACAGCACAGGTGCAGGAGGCACAGAGGACAACAGCAGTGCTCCTGTGAGTGTGGAGCACGGAGGGTAGTGAGGGGTCAGCGATCAGACCTGAGTTCAGTGTCATAGTTTTGATTAGTTACTGCATCCTCTGAAAATGGCTGCCAATTTTAAATAAAATACTTATCTTCCCTCTTGTACAAATCCATCCAGTTTTCATTTTGTAAGTAAACTTCGTTCACATTTAAACACTGGAAAACAATGTAGAAATTATATTTTTTCCTTAAATATGGCTGTATGTTGAGAGAAACTGCAGTGGATAGAGCAGCACATAGGGTCCTGTGGAAATTTTTGAAGGACTGAAATACCTGAAACTTATTGGAAGATTCTGTTACTGTCAGACCAGTGGGAGTGAGTGTGACCCTGGGGAAGCAATGCTGAATGACCATCAAAGCCGAGAGGTAGAAAGAAATGGGAGACCTCAGGTCACTGGAGGGTCAGAATAGGGCCATCTTTCAGTGTAGAAGTCCCTGGAGCCACAGGCTTGTGATGCTGACTTTGTCCACATGTCTGGTAATGGACATCTGAGGTGTGTAGTTAGAGAATCTGCACCTGCTAACCCCAAGATCTGCATGAATCCTGTTCAGTCATGTGCAGGGCTGGACATTGCTTCTGAATTCTCTGTGATTGAAGTGAGTAATAGACATTCACAATTAATTCACTGATTTCTATACAGAACACTTTAAACATGACCTCAGTTTAAAAATCAATACTCCTAAGCACTTAGTAAAATGTTTCACATGAAAGGTGTCCTGTTGCATGTAGAGGTATAATTTGCCATTAGTCACAGTTAATAAGTCATAAATAACAGACATCTGCCTTGTGATGAGTCTAGTTTTATCTAAAAGTCTTAGGGAGAAGAAGTGAGTTATGCTTTCTCAAATTCAAATTTTATAATCAGCAGTTCTCTTGATTTTGCCTTTGACCCAGTGGTTTTTGAGATTGTGTTATTTAGTTTCCTCATATTTGTGGAGTTTTTTAATTTTGTGCTGTAATTGATTTCTCGTTTCATTTCATTGTGCAACAAAAGATTCTCGGTATGATGTCAGTCTTCTTCAATTTGTAAGGTCCCTTTTGTGACATAACATGTGATCTATCCTGGAAAATATTTTGTTTTCACTTGAAACAAGTGTGAATTATTCTGCAACTGGATGAAAAGTTCTGTGTATGTCTGTTAGGTCCATTTGTCTAAAGTGTTGTTTAGGTCCACTGGTTGTTTATTGATTTCTGTCTCAATGTTCTATCCACTGTTGAAAATCAGGTATAGAAATGCTTACTATTGTATTGCATTCAATTTCTCCTTTCACATCTGTCAATGTTTGCTTTACATATTTAGATGATCTGATATTAGATGTGTATAAATAATTGCAATTGTTATACCTTCCTAGTGAATTGACATGGTTATAATTACATAATACATTTTTTGTCCCATTTTTGGCTAAAAGTCACATTTGTCTGGGATAAGTATAATAGCCTCTCCTGCTTTGTTTTGGTCACCATTTTCATGGAATATCTTTTACCATCACTTTACTTTCAGCCTATGTGTGTCCTTAAATCTAAGATGAATTCTTGTAGACAACATATAGGTGGATCTTGGCTTTTTAATCCATTCAGCCACTATGTATCTTTTTATTAGGGGGTTTAGCCCATTTACAGCTAAAATAATGTTTGCTCAAGAATGACTTACTGTTGTCATTTTTGAACTGTTTTCTGTTTGTCTTGCAGTTTTTCTCTTTTTCTTTTCATGTCTTCTTTTGTGTTCCATTGTTTTTGGTATTAATATGTTTTTATTTCTTTTCTCTTTTTTTGTTCTCTACCACAGGTATATTCTTTGTGGTTACCGAGGGGCTTGTTTGCAATACGTGTTAGTTATAACAGCCTATTTTAAGTTGACAGCAACTTAATTTCACTTGCACATAAGAAGCCTCTATCTCTCCATTCATATTATATGCTACTGATATCACAGTTTACATACATCTACTTCTATTATGTATCTAGCAATCTAATTTAGTTATAGTTATTTTAAATCTTTCATCTTTTAACTTTTATAGTAGTATTAGTAGCAATTTGCTACCATCATTATAGTAATAGAGTATTCTGTTTTTCTGTATATATTTACCTTTACCATTAAGTTTCAGTTTGTCTTCTGCTCTTGTGTTGCTGTTTAGTATCCTTTTCTTCCAACTTGAAGACTTCCCTCTAACATTTCTTTTAAGAAAGTTCTTGCTACATTCCTTTAGGCGTGGTTGTCTGAGAAATTCTTTCTCTGTCTCTTTTTCTTTTTTCTTTTTTCTTTTTTTTCCTTTTTTTTTCTTTTGTGGACAGGTGTAGTATTCTTAGTTGGCAGTTTTTCTTTACCTTGCAATATTTTGGCTTATGTTATCTCAGTCTTTTCTGGCCTCCAAAGTTTCTCCTGAAAATATCAAGTGGTAGTTTTATGGGAATTACCTTGTATTTATATAACAAGTTGATTTTTCTCTTGCTGCTTTCAACAGTCTCTATTTGTCTTGAACTTCTGACAATTTGATTATAGTGTCTTGGTGTGATTCACTTTGAATTCTCTTACTTGATGTCCTTTGGGGTTTCTGGACCTGGATTTCTGTTTTATTCCTCAGGTTTGGAACAAAATTCAGATATGATTTATCTCTATATATTTTCTGCTTCTTTCTGTCTTCCTCTTGGCCCTCCAATATTTTGTCTTTGGACTGATTGATGTTACATAATTCCTTTAAAGTATTTTCACATTATTTTATTTATTCCCCCCCCCTTTTTTTTCATACATTACTCCTTTGACCTCAGAAAGAATCTTTAGGAACACTATTTTGAATTTTCTGTTGGGTATATCGCTTATCTCCATATCATACAGTCATTGTTTTTGGAGTGTATCTTTGTTTTCATTTTGGTTTTTTTTTTTTTCCTTAGGGTATATTCATTATTTCTTCATTTTTCTTGACTCCATGTTAGTTTATTTGCCTTAGACCAAATAGCCTTCTCTCCCAATCTTCAGAGTCTTGCCTTACGTCAGAAATGTTTGGCACAAGTCAGCCCAGCCAGTTTCTAGGTGCCTCTCAAACCTTGTTCTTGCTCATAGTGCCTTTTTTAGGTGCTCCCAAGAGACTGAGGTACTGTCAGTGCCCCAGGAGAGGCAAATTAGAAGCCAGCCCTCAGGCAGCAATTGGACAAGCTGGGGCACTGCATGTGTAGCCTGACACTGTAGAGAAGGTAGGAGCTGGTTTCTATTGCTGGAGCAAGCTGGGGGGGTAGTTGTGGGAAAGCCTGCAGGGCCATGAGGAACTGCCACTTTGTTCTCTGCAGACTCCAGGAAACTAATGAGTGCTGGGCTCCATTTGCTCTAAGTGACATACAAGCTAGAGGACAGAGTCAGGCAGTAGCTGGAAAAGTCAGGGTGCTGGATGTGCAGTCAGACTCCTTCCAGCGAGAAGCTGGGCCGTGGTAGTTTTTGCTGGGTCAAGTGAGGGGCAGAAGCTGCAGGGATTACCCCCCTGCCAGCTCAAGCTCACAGAGGGCCCTGCCAGCTTCCAGGGAGAGGAGTGAGTTAGAATGTAGACTTTGGACAGCAGCTGGGAGGGTCAGCCCATGAGATAGATGTGCAGTCTAGCTCCTTCCAGAGAGAAGCTGGAAGTTGATTTTTATTTCCAGCTCAGTCTACACTAAGCCATAGGAATATCTGCTGGAAGAAAAACATCTTGAAAACTGAAAACATTCACAGTTTCACCAGAGCAGAAAGATCACTCTGATTCCAAGACAAAATAGTGAGACTCTTTTGTTGCCAGTGCAGAGAGAACTGAGAGCAAAGACAGAGTTAAGAATGCTCAGTGATTTCAACTAGAAAGGAACTAGATGACTCCACAGTTGATTGAACTATATTTTTTTGTCAAAAGCAATCCAATAAATGTTAGCTCCACCAGAGAAATCTAAGTTCTATGTAGAAAAGGGAAATATCTGCTCTTTCTACTATGTTATTTTAATTTGCACAGCTTAATGCTTACAGTATTACACTTACTTAGTAAATCTTTAATCCACTTACTCATTCATGCAAGAAATAATCACTGACTTTCCAGCACTGTTTTGTGTCTTAGAGATTGAATACAAGAAAGAACTGAGTACAAGAATCATGATCAGGAAGGCACCAGTGTAGTGATGGACAAACTAGATGTAAACACCTTCAGACAGCTGCCGTGGCTTTGACCAGACATGAATGGGGGCTGATTGAGGTCTGAGGTATGTGGAAGCTTGTCTGGATACTTAAGTAAAGAAGTCTTTGTTGACAGACTCACTGAGACCAGATGGCTGAAGTTTTCTAGCAGCACATCTCTGAAGAATTTTCTCTGGGATGAATCCACAAAAGCCTGTAATACTTGATGGAAATCCACACCACTTCATTCAGGTCACTATTTTGTAAAAGTTCACAGATACTCGGGTTCTGATGGGGCTTCCCTGACCAGTTCTGTGTGCAGAGAGTTGACATGATGGTGCTGGGCAAGGGGACTTTGTGTACAGTTGGCTCAGACCTTGTTTGCTGTTTCTGTGCGGACTTTTTTTATAACCTTCAGATACAATCAGGGATATATAGACACTGGAAAACAACAAATGTTTATTGACAAAATTATCACATGAGGTATAGTGTGAAATACCCTGGACATGCTCAGATAAACTCATGACTCTTTATTGGTTATTATAAATTTTGAAAACATGTAACAAAGCTGTATTTTTCACTAATTTTAAGTGCATAAGGCAGACAGTGTCAACAAACTGCTGCTTCTTAACTATAACTGTGGATAGATCAGCCTGATAGAAACCTCAAGTTTCTCATCTGTGAAACGACTCAACAATTATTTAGGAATTTAAAGAATTCCAGTGTGTTTATATGTAAAGTGCCTTCTATATAGCAAATGCACAATAAATAAAGTGATAAATCTGATATTATTAAAATGACAGAGAGCCTTCCAGCAATGCTCAGAATACTGCAGGACTAAACAGGCTTCACGGTGAATTCAGGGTCTGCAGGTGTAACCTCTCTCATCTCTGTACAACTCAGATGTTCATTAAAAGGCATAGGACATACAATTCAGAAGCATAAGCCAGAAGCCCATGAGACTTCTGTACTGAACGGTGGCCCCAGCCTAACCCCTCTTCATTTTCTCTGTGGTCTCCAAACATTAGTTACTATTGTCTGATTTGTATCTTCATTCAGTCTATCTGTGAAAAGGTAATAGAAGCCTCTCGACTTAATCTAACTGAAGCTGGTCTCTCCAGATCTTCAATAATTTCCACAGGTCCCTAAATTGTATTTCATATGCTATTCTTATTACGTTTATGCATTTTTTTAATTGAAATATAGTCATTTTACAATGTTGTGTAATTTGTGGTGTTCATAATGTTTCAGTCATATATATACATATACATACATATTTTTGTCTTCATATTCCTTTTCATTATAGGTCACTGCAAGATATTGAATAGTTCCCTGTGCTTTACAGTATGAACTTGTTATTTGTTTTATATATAGTAGTTAGTATATGCAAATTTCAAACTCCCAATTTATCCTTTACCACTCCCTTTCATCCCTGGGAACCATAAGTTTGTTTTCAATGTCTGTCAGTCTGTTTCTGTTTTGCAGGTGAGTTCATTTGTGTCTTTTTTTTTTTAAGATTCCACTTATAAATGTAGAAATTTTCTATTTCTGGCTTGCTTCACTTATAATGATGATCTCCAGGTCATCCATGTTGCTGCAAATGATATTATATATACACATTATTTACAACTTATATATATATATATATATATATATATATATATACATATATATATATATATATATATATATATAGTTGAGTAGGATTCCATTGTAAAAATTTATCACAATTTTTTATCCAGTCATCTATCAATGGACATTTAGGTTGTTTCTATGTCTTGGCTGTTGTAAATAGTACTGCTGTGAACATTGGGGTGCCTGTGTCTTTTTGAATTATATTTTTCTCTAGATATGTGCCCAGGAGTAGGATTGCTGGATCACATGGTAACAAGTAATTTTTAAATTAACTTCCATATTGTCCTTTAAAGTGGGTACACCAATTTACATTCCCACCAACAGTGTAGGAGGGTGCCCTTTTCACCACATCCTCTGCAGCGTTTATCATTTGTGGACTTTTTAATGATGGCCATTTGACTGGTAATAGGTGAAACCTCATAGTAGTTTTGATTTGCATTTCCCTAATAATTAGTGATATTGAGCATTTTTTCGTGTGCCTGTTAGCCATCTGTATGTCTTCCTTGGAGAAATGTCTATTTAGAAGAAATATCTGTCTTCTGCCCATTTTTAAAAATATACTTTTATTTAAGTATAGTGAGTTTACAATGTTGTGTCAATTTCTGGTGTACATCACAATACTTCAATAATATAGGAACAACATATCTTCATTTTCATATTATTTTAACTATAAGTTACTACAATATATTGAATAGAGTTTCCTGTGCTATACAGTATAAACTTGTTGTTTATCTATTTTATGTACAGTAACTAGTATCTGCAAATCTCAAACTTTAATTTATCCCTTTCCACATCCTTATCCACTTGGTAACCATAAGTTTGTTTACTATGTCTGTGAGTCTGTTTTGGTGTTGTAAATAAGTCTGTTTTGGTTTTGTAAATAAGTTAGCCTTTTTTTTTTTTTTTGATTCCACATTTAAGTGATATTATATGGAATGTTTCTCTCTTTCTGATTAACTTCACTTAGAATGGCATTTTCCAGGTTTATCCAAGTTGCTGCAAATTGCATTATTGTATTCTTTTTTTATGACTGAGTAGTATTCTATTGTATAAATACACCACAACTTCTTTCCAGTTATCTGTTAGTGGACATTTAGGTTGTTTCAACGTCTTGTCTATTGTAAATAGTGCTGCTATGAAAATTGGGGTGCATGTATCTTTTTGATTGAAGGTTTCCTCTGGACATAAGCCCAGGAATGGGATTGCTGGATCAGATGGTAAGTGTATTTTTAGTCTTTTGAAAACTCTTCATACTGTTTTCCACAATGGCTGCACCAAACTACATTCCCACCAATGGTATAGAGGATACCTTTTCCTCCAAATCCTCTCCAGCATTTATTCTTTGTGGACTTTTGAATGATGACCATTCAGACAGTTGTGAGGTGATACCTCATTGTACTTTCAACTTGCATTTCTCTGATAATTACTGATATTGAGCATTTTTTCATGTGCCTTTTGTCCATTTGTATGTCTTCTTTGGAGAATTGCTTGCTTAGATCTTCTGCCCATTTTTTAATTGGTTATGATTTTTTCTTACAAAGTTGTATGAGCTGCTTATATATATTGGAGATTAAGCCCTTGTCAAATTCATCTTTTACAAATATTTTCTCCCATTCTGTAGGTAGTCTTCTTGTTTTGTTTATGGTTTACTTTGCTGTGACAAAACTTATAAGTTTAATTAGATAGGTCCCATTTGTTTATTTTTGCTTCTATTTCAATTGCTTGGGTAGAATATCCAGAAGAACATTACTGAGATTTATGTGGGATAATGTTTTGCCTATGATTTCCTCTAAGAGGTTTATAGTACCTTGTCTTAGGTTAAAGTTATAAGTCTTTTAGAGTTTGTCTTTGTGTATGGTGTGAGGGAGTATTCTAACTTCATTGATTTACATGCAGCTGTTCAGTTTTCCCAATACCACTGACAGAAGAGACTGTCTTTATTCCGTTGTATGTTCTTGCCTCCTTTGTCAAAGATTACTTGACCAAAAGTTTGTGGAATGATTTCTGGGATCTCTATGCTCTTCCATTGATCCATATGCCTGTTTTTGTTCCACTACCATGCTGATTTGATTAGTGTAGCTTTGTAGTATTGTCTGAAGCCTGGAAGGATTATTCCTCCAACTTTGTTCTTTTTCTTCAGTAATGCTTAGGCAGCTCTGGGTCTATTTTGATTCCATATAAATTTTAGTATGATGTGTCCTAGTTCTGTGAAATAAGTCCTGGGTAATTTGATAGGAATCACAGTAAATCTGTAGATTGCTTTGGGTATATGGTCATTTTAACAATATTAATTTTTCCAATCCGAAGAATATGGGATATCTTTCCATTTCTTTAAATACTTTTAATTTCCTTAGCATTTTGTAATTCTCCACGTATAAGTCTTTAACTTTGTTGGTCAGATTTATTCTTAAGTTTTTTTATTTTTTTTTGATACAGTCTTAAAAGGAATTACTTCTTTACTTTCATTTTCTGATATTTCATTGTTAGTGTAAAGACATGCCTCTGACTTACGGATGTTAATCTTGTATCCTACTAATTTGCCAGTTTCTTTTATCAGCTATAGTAGTCTTTGTGTGGAGCTTTTAGGGTTTTCTATATTTAGTATTATGTCATTGATATATAATGCAATTTTACCTCTTCTCTTCCAGTTTAGAACTGTTTTAATTTCCTTGTCTAATTGCTATGGCTAGAACATCCAATGCTATATTGAATAGAAGTGGTGAGACACAACATTCTTTTCTTGTTCCAGATTTTAGTGGGAAGGCTTTCAAATTTTCACCATTGAGTATTATACTGGCTGTAGTTTTGTCATAAGCAGCTTTTACTATGTTGAGATACGTTGCTCTATAGCCACTTTTATAAGAGTTTTTATAATAAAAGGTTGTTCAATTCGTGTTGCCTCCTGTCTTCTGTCGGAGAGCGGATTCTGTCAGGTATGAGTCGAGAGCTCTGTGTCCGCCCGCCAGCCCGCCCACCCGGCCCCATCTCGAACGGTGGTCTCTATCACGTGTTCCGTCAGGAGCAGGCACTTTCTGCTTGTTTTTGGAACTTGCTGTCGAGATTCCAGGTTCTGGGCCTGTCCGGATATCTCTTAGAAACGGAAATGCGTGCGTTTTCCCCTTTTTAAAATTGTGTTTGTTTGTTTACTTATTTATTTATTTATTTACTTACTTACATTTATTTATTTATTTAGGCCTTTTTTTTTTTTTTTTTTTTTTTTTTTTTTTTTTTTTTTGGTTCTTGCTGCTGTTGTTGCTTTCGGTGGTTGTTTGTTTATTCGGGGAGGGGAGGTAATTCGTTTCTTTTGCTGGTTTGTTGCCTGACTTAGTGATTGCCTGACTTACCGACTTCCTTATTGACTTGAACGGAAGTCCTGAAGATCGAACCCTGGACCTTGCGCGTGCTGGGCAGGCACTCTGCCGCTGAGTTCTACGCTCCATCCTCCCCCTCGCCCCCTCCCCCATTTGGGGGAGGAAAAAAATTATTTTTTTTTTCTTTTAAACTGAAAACGTCCGTTTGGGTCTCCTGCGCGTGTTTCATCCCTGGTTTTCTGGCTTCTAGGAGGTGGAGTTGACCGAGTTCTTGGACTGTTGAGGAGAGGAACCCCTGATGGGCTGCGGTTGTGCTTTTTCTACGGTGTTTTTGTTTTTGTTTTTAAACCCCAGAGTAGTTCTACAACTTGATTTCCCTTTGGTGGTGGGTTTTGTCGTTTGTTTTCATGTTTTCTTTCTTTCTTTCTTTCTTTCTTTCTTTCTTTCTTTCTTTCTTTCTTTCTTTCTTTCTTTCTTTCTTTCTTTCTTTCTTTCTTTTTCTTTCTTTCTTTCTTTCTTTCTTTCTTTCTTTCTTTCTTTCTTTCTTTCTTTCTTTCTTTCTTTCTTTCTTTCTTTCTTCCTTTCTTCCTTTCTTCCTTTCTTCCTTTCTTCCTTTCTTTCTTTCCTTTCTTTCTTTCCTTTCTTTCTTTTCTTTCTTTCTTTTCTTTCTTTTTTTTTTTTTCGGATGGGGCTACAGTTTCCTTGTCCACGTTGACTGTGTCAAACACACGCACCGACACACACACGCACACCCAGACACGCGGATGCGCATGCACAGTGTTGCTCTGTGTAGATGCACTGAACCTCGATTTACCGAGCGGGTGGCTATCGACTCGCCCCCCCGAACCCCCGCCCGCATTTTTTTGTTTTCCCTCCTCCTTCCTGCGGTTGTGGTCAGCCGTGCTGACGTCCGTGTTCTCACGACCGACCGCGAGTGCGTTTTCCCCAGGCGCCCGTTTGTTGTCTTTGGGCTTTGTCGCGATCTGTGCCGAGATCGATTTTTCTTTCCGCTTCGATGGGGTTCGCGGTCTTCATCCTTTCTTTTCTAGCTTCTGGGCTTTGCCTGTCTGCTTTCGAAAGACCTCCCGCATTCGAGAGGACGGACTCCAAAGCCGATTCCTGCGTTGTTCTCTGAGCGCTCGCCTGGTTTCGGTTTGCCAGCCCCCGCCTTCCCTCCCTCTTCCCCTCCTCCCCTTCCCAACCTCCCACCCGGGAACCCGGGATCTCGTCCTGGTCGCTCTGGGCCACCCGCGGCGTCGGCCCCGGCCCCGCCGGCGTGTCCGTGTGATCTCCCCCGCCCGGGGAATCGCGTGGGGAGCGCGTCCCCTTCGCGGCAGCCGCCCGGCCGGCCGTGTCTTGCCAAACCCCGGCTCCCTCCGTCCTCCCCGCCCTGATCTGTTGCCGGGGTCGCGTCGCGCCGCGTCGCGTCGTGTCGCCTCGTGTCGTGCCGTGCCGTGCCGTGCCGTGCCGTGACGAGGGTGAGCGGGCTCCGAGGCGGACGCCACGGGGCCGCCCGGCGCCTCAGTCCGGGACGAGCTCGGGCGTTTGGGCGGCCGGCGGCGGTCGGGATCGGTTCCGGGGACGTTGGCGACGGTTGTCGGGCGCCATCTGGCTGCCGCTCTGAGATCGTCCCTCTTCTCCCTAGCGTCGGCGACCTCGGCAAGGGATGGGGCTCGGCGGCGGGGCCCGAGGCAGACTTCGGGGAGGCTGGCGACACCGGCGGTGACAGTCCCCGTGGCGCTGAGCCGCGGGCGCGTCCTGCTCTCGGCGCAGATTGGACTCGCAGGATGATGAGGGGGTGACTGTCGCCGCGCTCCCGGGATCTCGTGTGCCGGGGGAAGCCGTGTGGCCTGGCCTGGTCGACCAGCATCCGCCTGTGCCCCTCCAGCCGCGGAGACCGACCCGAGCCGATCGGACACGGCCTGCGCCTTGCCGCCGCGGGGGAAAGGGAGAGAGTGTCCCGCGCCCGGGCCGCCGGCGGCTAGGTGGTCAGGCCCTCGTCTGCGTCCCTTGGACGACTGCTCGTGAGGCGAGGAGCGGCCCGGGCCCAGTGCGGTGAGGCCGGGGACGGGCGCGCTGGGGTTCCCGGTCGTCGGAGGCGCCTCCTTGGATGAAATGTTTTCTGAGTCCCGATGGACCCGGAGACGTGGCTGGGCCGGCCCCTGTTGGCGCGGGAGGCCTGGGAGGGGGTGCCCCCCGCCCCTTAAGCCTGCCCGCGTGGGTTCCGGTGGCGTTGGAGGGACCGAGACTTCATCCGGACTCGGGGACCGGCACGGGGGCGTCCTGCGAGGGATGTGGGGGAGGCAGGCTTTCCCCGGCCCGGGGCCCGGTGCTCGGGAGCGGTCCCTCGTGGGGGGCCCTCTCGTCGGAGGCGCCTCTGTGGCATCTCCCCGAGTCCCCGGCCACGCGGGCGAGAAAAGGGCAGGGCGTCCCCGGCCTGATCCCGTCTCCCTCTCGTCCCTTCCCATTCCCATTCCCATTCCCACTTCTCCTCCTAAGCCTCCTCCTAATCCCCCTCCCCTCTCCCCTCTCCCCTCTCCCCTCTCCCCTCTCCCCTCTCCCCTCTCCCCTCCCCCTACCAACCCCCCCACCCCGGTCGATCAGATGGCCCCCGAGAGCTTCGGGGCTGCCATTTATGGGGGTAGGGCTGGGGGCAGGTGGCCGGACCGAGGTCCCGGGGTCCCCCCCTGCAAATCGTGGACCCGCCCCGTTTCTGGGCGCTGTCATTTTTCCTGTCGTGTTGGGCATTTTCTGCCAGCAGATAGGTGCTGACACGGTCTTCCTCGGTGTCTGTCACCGAGTGTTGGGTCTCCGGACGCGTGCGGGGCTCTGGGCTTCTCTCTGCGTGAGCCCTGGCCTGGTAGCCGACTCCGCTTCTGACACTTGAGCCGCCCGCCCGGGCCTGCGCGCCGGCTCTCGTGTGTGCGTCCGGCTGACGTGGCCCGTGGTGCCACCTCCGGTCTCTGGTGGCCCGAGGGCGGTGGGGTGAGGTGGCGGCGTGGGTCTTTTACCCCGTGCGCTCCCCGCCGCAGGCACCCGGTGGTGGCCGGCGCGACCCCACCCCCGTAGGCTCCGTGCCGCGTGTCAGGCATTCCCCGCCTGGGGTCGTTGGCCGCTCTCCTCGGAGAGGACTGAGGAGTGGGTGGCGCCTGGCGAGGCTGAAGCAGGCCCCTCTGGTGGTTGTCCTCGCCGGGCCCTCCCCTCTGGGGCCTCCCTGCCCCACATGGCTGGCTCGCTCGCTCGCTCACTCACTCACCTGATCGATGTGGTGAAGTCATGCTCCCCCGGGCCGGGCCTAAGCCGCGCCAGACGAGGGACGGGGACGTTCATGGCGAACGTGGCTTCTCTTCTCGTTCTGCCTGCGGGCCCCTCGCCTCTCCTCTGCCGCCCGTGGGTGGCGGGGGGAAGGCAGGGGTGCGGACTCCGGCCCGACCTCGGTCTCCCGTGCCTTGTGGTGTCGGCGGGGCCGGGGTCTTGTGACGCGGCAGACACTCTCGCCTCCTCGCCTGCTCGGCGTCCTGTCTCGCGAGCGGCCCTCCCCCGCGGCGGGGGAGGGCTGCCCCGCCGCCACGCCACGTACCCCCTCGTCGGGGTGTGAGCGTGTCTCGCCTTGGTCCTCTGCGGTGCCCCTGGAGCGCTCCAGGTTGTCCCTCAGGTGCCCGAGGCCGAGCGGCGGCATCGCTTCCCGTCCCCAGCGAGTCCTCTCGGGTAACCCCTGCGGTGGTCGTGTCTCCCGAGCGCCTCTCTTGAGGCGTGGGGGAGGGGTCGAGACGGTAAGCGAGGCGTGGCCGCTCCCCACCCTCGGTGGGGCCGGGGCCGCCTCCTGAACGTCAGTCCTCACCCTGTACCGGGGGGGGACTGACGTGGCCGGGCGCACGCCGGGTGGGTCCCCCTCAGCGGGGTTCGCGCCCGGGCGTGGGAGCGATCGTGGTGGGGCCGGGTGATGTGCCGGTGGGGGGCGGGCGTCTGTCCCGTCCCCACGCGGTCTTGGGTGCGTCTCCTCGCGAGGTGGCACGCACGGGTTCTCCCCGGTCCCGACCGCGAGCGCTCGCTTCTTGGCCCGCTGCTTACCCCTACCGCAGACCCCTCCCGCCCAGCCGAGCGCTGGCGTACACGTCGGCGGGCTTCCGTAGGCCTGAACGGGGCACGCTGGGTGGGGGGCGATGCGCCCTCGGTGAGAAAGCCTTCTCTAGCGATCTGAGAGGGGAGCCTTGGGGGCACCGGACCCCCCAGCCGCCGCTCCTCCATCCAGAGCGTGCAGTCACTCTCCACGGGGAGCGACTGCCGCGGCGTGTGGGCAGGGCCCCGTCGCTTTGGCGTGTGGGCTGCGCTGGCCCCGCGGTGGGGCCGAGTGCTGTTCTTGGCCTGCTGTGGCCCGCGCCTCCCCCCTCCGAGTCGGGGGGAGGGTTCCGCCGGGCCGGGCCCGGCGTCTGGCGCGGGGCCGTGCGAGCGCGCGCGTGCGTGTGCGCGGGCTTGGCCTCCCCGGCGCGTGCCGTGGGGGGAGGGGGAAGGCGGTCCACCCCGACTTGGGCCCCCCCCACCAGTCTCCGCGCCGCGAGGAGCCACCCCACCTGTTCCGGTCCCGA